>NC_091345.1:2453859-2678859 GCF_038502225.1 Cherax quadricarinatus | reverse complement strand
CGCCTCTTCACTGATCGCTACTAGGTCACTCTCCCTGAGCCGTGAGCTTTATCATACCTCTGCTTAAAGCTATGTATGGATCCTGCCTCCACTACATCGCTTCCCAAACTATTCCACTTACTGACTACTCTGTGGCTGAAGAAATACTTCCTAACATCGTGTGTGTGTGTGTGTGTGTGTGTGTGTGTGTGTGTGTGTGTGTGTGTGTGTGTGTGTGTGTGTGTGTGTTTGTGTGTGTGTGTGTGTGTGTGTGTGTGTGTGTGTGTGTGTGTGTGTGTTTGTGTGTGTGTGTGTGTGTGTGTGTGTGTGTGTGTGTGTGTGTGTGTGTGTGTTTGTGTGTGTGTGTGTGTGTGTGTGTGTGTGTGTGTGTGTGTGTGTGTGTGTGTGTGTGTGTGTGAGTGTGTGTGTGTGTGTGTGAGTGTTTGTGTGTGTGTGTGTGTGTGTGTGTGTGTGTGTGTGTGTGTGTGTGTGTGTGTGTGTGTGTGTGTGTGTGTGTGTGTGTGTGTGTGAGTGTGTGTGTGTGTGTGTGAGTGTTTGTGTGTGTGTGTGTGTGTGTGTGTGTGTGTGTGTGTGTGTGTGTGTGTGAGTGTGTGTGTCTGTGTGTGTGTGTGTGAGCGTGTGTGTCTGTGTGTGTGTGCATATAATGTATACATATATGAATAAAAATACCGAATAAATTCCTGAGTAAAAAAAATAAAATTTTTAAATAAAAATTGAAGGCACAGAAAATGTTGTCTTTTATAGTCAGGAGGAAAGGATAATAAAAATGATAAAGATATGCATTAAAAGACATAAGACAGATTTATTGGCACCATCAACAAGGAGAACAAACGACTGCAGTTTCACACAAAGAAAACAACAGTTCAGAGACGCAGTTTTTTTTTTATATACATTGGGCTTTACAGACTAGGATAAGTTTCTCTACCTCAGCTTAATGCAGAACCTTGCAGTACCTTAGGTGCACTACCATCCCCCGGGATGCCACCAACAACAGTCAGCTAACACCCAGATATCTACTTGCTGCTAGGTGAACATGGGCAGCAGATGTCTGGAAACTTTGGACATGTTTTCCTATCGTGCCGGGGATCGAACAAGGGACCCTCAGCGTGTGAGCTGAGGGCGCTACCAACCGAGCCAGGGGGACAATTTAAAACCATGAACTATTCAAAAATATGCATAATAATAATGATTTTAATAATAGCAGTACTGACAACAACAACAACAACAACAACAACAACAACAACAACAACAACAATAATAATAATAATAATAATAATAATAATAATAATAATAATAATAATAATAATAATAATAACAATAATAATAAGGAAACATACATACAGTCATACATTTATACATACATAAATGCATTCAGAACTGATGACACTGGAAGACAGAAGGATTAAGGGAGATATGATAACAAAGTACAAAATACTAAGAGGAATTGATAAAGTGGTCAGGAACAGTATGCTCGAGAGACGGGAAACAGGAACACAAGGGCACAATTGGAAATTATAAACACAGGGATATTAGGAAATATTTCTTCAGTCTCAAAATAGTCAGAAATTGGAATGACCTGGACAGTGGAGTGGAAGAGGCAGAGGAAGAGGCATAGTTGTAAGAAGAATTATAATAAGGCTCTCGAAGACAAGTTAGAATGAAACAGTAGCGAGGAGCTGAGACGCGACTCCTGCAACCCCATATTGACTAGTACATATATATATATATATATATATATATATATATATATATATATATATATATATATATATATATATATATATATATATATATATATATATATATATATATATATATATATATATATATATATATATATATATATATATATATATATATATATATATATATATATATATATATATATATATATATATATATATATATATATATATATATATATATATATATATATATATATATATAAATAGGACAACAAATATAACGCCAATAACTAACATTGACGACATAAACGACAACAACAGTCACCTCCAGTGATTTGTCAGCCACAATTGTTTCACATTATTTAAAAATGCTGCAGGCAGAATTTGCTGTATTTACAAACTAATGTTTCTCAGATGATTTACCTGCGCAAAAAAAAAAATATTAATAAAAAAACAAAAAGACTCTGAGAATTTATACAGGATTTCTGTCTGGACGACAACAACAACATATAAGCAACATGACTGGATGCATTGGTAGGGAATATTAATCAAAGTTGACCCAAAACCTGACATAATATTACAGTATATCCAACCCCAACACCCAGGGAGCAGAAAGCAGCGGTTCTACACTGACGCAGTGTGAACCATTTTATTCTGCTATTTACTTTTGTGGATTTGATCGAGCTTACTAAGAATATCTAACGAGTATAACTACACAAGAAGAATATGTAACAACTCTAGCAAGACAAGAACATGTAGCAACTATAACAAGAAAAGAAGAACATCAAGCAACTATAACATGACAAGAAGAACATCTAGCAACTATAACATGAAAAGAAGAACATCTAGCAGCTATAACAAAACAAGAACATGTAGCAACTATAACAAGACAAAAAGAACATGTAGCAACTATATCAAGACATGAAGAACATCTAGAAACTATAAAAAACATCTTTGTGACTCTGGTATCACAAATCTATCCACCAGAAAAGCAAACCAAAACCTGTTTTAGTGACCAAGACTAACCAGTCCACCGCCAGACTGTATAATAATAATGGAAGCCGAAAAATGGATCACAAGTAAGCCTCGGAATTTTTGCAGAATCATCAGCGTAATCCAGTGCACGTTTAGACACTGTTCTCATCTCAACACCATAGTGACAGGCTCTTGTTCCACTGCCTGTGGGGCTGACCTGGTGACTGATACATAATCAAAATGACAGATTTCGACCATTTTCAATTCCTCAAAAATCCATTTATATGTATAGAGAAGGCAACAGTACCTGCAGCATTATTAAATATTGGTGAATTCTTTCATATTTTATACATTATTGTTTTGTATGCGATAATCATGTTACATATAAAATGTGATTCACGTCATCTGTATTTATTTATTTTTTTGCACGTATGTGACATGTTTCAGCCCTTGTTGGGGTAACCGTCGTGGTGGAGTGGTTAGTGAAGCTTTGCTGCACTTAGGCGGCCCAGGTTCGATTCCCACACAGTCTTTAATGAGAACATGACGACTGTTTATTATAATCTTGGCTCCACCCGTAGAGTTTTCTTGTGTGTGTGGGTTACATAAAAATAAATCCTGGGTAGACATTTCAAGCGCGAGGCTTTTATATACTAGCCGCCATTTTTCCAAGACAGTGGAATTTGGAGGTGACTACGTCAAATCTTCTGATCTATTTGTCATAGACTAGTCTTTCTGATGTCAAAATTTATGTTCATGAGCTTCAGAAACTAAAATATAGCTTTGTTAATTTTACTGAATGAGTTGCTTTACCATTTCAAAAATGTTAAATATACTGGAAATTGTGAATTTTTTTCAAATAAATACTGTAATTATTCTTCTTTCAGCAAACTGGCCGTATCCCTCCCAGGCAGGGTGTCTCGAAAAGAAAAACAAAAGTTAAGGAGGCTTTTTAAGGAGAAAGAATTCTGTTGTACTTCTCCGTGGAGAAAAGCAGAAATAAACAAGAACAAGAGCTAGTAAAAAATAGAAGAAACCCCAGAGGGGTGTGTGTATATATGTGCTTGTACATGTATGTGTAGTGTGAGCTAAGTGTAAGTAGAAGTAGCAAGACGTACCTGACATCTTGCATGTTTATGAGGCAGAGAAAAGACACCAGCAATCCTTCCAGTATGTGAAATAATTACAGGCTTCAGTTTTACAGTCACTTGGCAGGACAGTAGTATCTCCCTGGGTGGTTGCTGTCTATCATCCTACTACCACAGGACAGTAGTACCTCCCTGGGTGGTTGTTGTCTACCAACCTACTACAACAGGACAGTAGTACCTCCCTGGGTGGTTGCTGTCTACCAACCTACTACCACAGGACAGTAGTACCTCCCTGGGTGGTTGTTGTCTACCAACCTACTACCACAGGACAGTAGTACCTCCTTGGATGGTTGCTGTCTACCAACCTACTACCACAGGACAGTAGTACCTCCCTGGGTGGTTGCTGTCTACCAACCTACTACCACAGGACAGTAGTACCTCCTTGGATGGTTGCTGTCTACCAACCTACTACCACAGGACAGTAGTACCTCCTTGGATGGTTGCTGTCTACCAACCTACTACCACAGGACAGTAGTACCTCCTTGGATGGTTGCTGTCTACCAACCTACAACCAGAGGACGGTAGTACCTCCCTGGGTGGTTGCTGTCTATCAGCCTACTACTAATACAGTAATTCTGTCATGAAAATCACATATATCGTTCATAAGGTCAATAATTACAGTTCCTATATGGCAACTTTTTCAGTCTTTCAGGAAATCATGATAAACGAATTTTGGGTTATTTCCTGAATGAAGCGCTCTTAAACTGCAATGACCAGCCAACAGCGACATGTCAGGAGATATGACATGTTTACCTCAAAATACTACCATTTTGAGAAATGAAATGTATATCCAGAGCTGCAATGTATATCCATGCTTCTTGTGATGTGAAAGAATTATTGTGTAATTGTCCTGGGTTGTAGTGTGAAGCCATGATTGCAACAGTCATTTCAGTTTTATTGAGGTGACTGTAGGGTTCCTCCCGCCGCACGTCCCTCCTGGCCCGTTTTTCCTTGCGTCTCCCAGCCCGCCCTTCCTTCCGTCTCTCTGCTCGTCCTACTATCTCTCCGCTCTTCTTTCCTTCCGTCTCTTCGTCCTTCCGTTTCTCAGCCCTCCCATCCGTCTCTCCGCCCGTCCTTCCTTCCGTCCAACACAGTAATTCATCACTGCCTGGGCCATGCTGTTCTTTGAAGATTAGAGTTAACTGAATCTTCAACTCATCACTGTATGTATGTTGTTGACTTAGCAGAATCTGACTGGTGGTGTTGCTATCTGGTAGTGTTGTCTGGCGGTGTTGCTGTCTGGCGGTGTTGCTGTTTGTGGATCTTGCTGTCTGGCGGTGTTTCTGTCTGGTGGTGTTGCTGTCTGGCGGTGTTGCTGTCTGGCGGTATTGCTGTCTGATGGTGGTGCTGTCTGGTGGTGTTGCTGTTTGGCGATTTTGCTGTCTGGTGGTGTTGCTGTCTGGTGGTGTTGCTGTCTGGCGGTGTTGCCGTCTGGCGGTGTTGCTGTCTGGCGGTGTTGCTGTCTGGTGGTGTTGCTGTCTGACGGTGTTGTTGTCTGGTGGTATTGCTGTCTGATGGTGGTGCTGTCTGGTTGTGTTGCTGTTTGGCGATTTTGCTGTCTGGTGGTGTTGCTGTCTGGTGGTGTTGCTGTCTGGCGGTGTTGCCGTCTGGCGGTGTTGCTGTCTGGCGGTGTTGCTGTCTGGCGGTGTTGCTGTTTGTGGATCTTGCTATCTGACGGTGTTTCTGTCTGGTGGTGTTGCTGTCTGGCGGTGTTGCTGTCTGGCGGTATTGCTGTCTGATGGTGTTGCTGTCTGGTGGTATTGCTGTCTGATGGTGTTGCTGTCTGGCGGTGTTGCTGTCTGGCGGTGTTGCTGTCTGGCGATATTGCTGTCTGATGGTGGTGCTGTCTGGTGGTGTTGCTGTTTGGCGATTTTGCTGTCTGGTGGTGTTGCTGTCTGGTGGTGTTGCTGTCTGGCGGTGTTGCTGTCTAGGGGTGTTGCTGCCTAGCTGTGTTGCTGTTTGGGGATCTTGCTGCCTGGCGGTGTTTCTGTCTGGTGGTGTTGCTGTCTGGTGTTGTTGCTGTTTGGTGGTGTTGCTGTCTGGTGGTGTTGCTGTCTGGTGGTGTTGTTGTCTGGGAGTGTTGCTGTTGCTGTCTGGTGGTGTTGTTGTCTGGGGGTGTTGCTGTCTGGTGGTGTTGCTGTCTGGTAGTGTTGTTGCCTGGTGGTGTTGCCGTCTGGTGGTGATGCTGTATGGTGGTGTTACTATCTGGTGGTGTTGTTGTCTGGTGGTGTTGCTGTCTGGTGGTGTTGCTGTCTGTTGGTGTTGCTGTCTGGTGGTGTTGTTGTCTGGCTGTGTTGCTGACTGGTGGTGTTGCTGTCTGGTGGTGTTGCTGTCTGGTGGTGTTGCTTTCTGGTGGTGTTGCTGTCTGGTGGTGTTGCTGTCTGGTGGTGTTGTTGCCTGGGGGTGTTGCTGTCTGGTGGTATTGTTGTCTGGCGGTGTTGCCGTCTGGTGGTGTTGTCTGGCGGTATTGTTGTCTGGGGGTATTGCTGTCTGGTGGTGTTGCTGTCTGGCGGTGGCGGTGTTTCCCCGAATCTAGTGGCGGTGGTGTTGATGATGTCGGTGGTGCAGTGAGGCATCTGATTGCGGTGGCACCAGTGGTGCTTCTGGAGGTGGTGGTGGTGTTACAGTGCGGCATCTGGTTGTGGTGGCACCGGTGGTGCTTCTGGAGGTGGTGGTGGTGTTACAGTGCGGCATCCGGTTGTGGTGGCACCGGTGGTGTCAGCATAGTTGCTGATCCCCTGTATATGTATATGTTATCTGAGTATCATAGTTAGTACCATCCATATGTTTTACATAGTTGACCCCTTGCTAGGCTCAGTGACTAGCTTGTGTGACGTCACGTGATGCCGTATGAGAGCGCTGCACTCCCGGCCTCGTCTTCTCTCCGCGCTTAGGTCTACAACAGGCAACACAGGCAGTCTGGGCCTCTCCCTCTCGCACTCTGCTAATATAAGTGTTACCATCCAACGAAGGTGTTTAACCTCAACCATCACATCTCCACGAACCCTCCCGACAGTGGTGCTCCTTGAGGTGGTGGTGTTGCAGTGCGGCATCTGGTTGTGGTGGCACCGGTGGTACTTCTGGAGGTGGTGGTGGTGCTACAGTGCGGCATCTGGTTGTGGTGGCACCGGTGGTACTTCCGGAGGTGGTGGTGGTGCTACAGTGCAGCATCTGTTTGTGGTGGCCCTTGTGGTGAGTTTGGTGGTGGTGGTGCCCCAAACAGTGATGCGTTTGTGTGGAAAGCCAGTTACCGGGAAGGGTTACCAGGATGGATTACCGGGAAGAATTACCGGAAGGATTACCGGGAAGAATTACCAGTAAGAATTACCGGAAAGAATTACCGGGAAGGGTTACCGGGAAGAATTGGAAGAATTACCGGGAAGTATTACCAGGAAGGAATAATGGGCAAACTTACTGGGGATGGCGCTTCACAATCTATTATTATTATTATTATTATTATTATTATTATTATTATTATTATTATTATTATTATTATTATTATTATTATTATTATTATTATTGTTATTATTGTACACAATCGAATGACTACACTATACATCGTTATTTTACGATACACAATAGTGGAAAATTTGAGGTTGATGGTAAAGGCATTCTTGAGTTACCCCCTGGAAAGTCAGCGATGGAAAATATATTAATGGAAATATGATGCATAAGAGATGGGGTGGCAGGAGCAGCAGAATTTTCAAACAGCCTCAAGGGGAAACCTCAGTAATTTTTTTCTTGGAACGTTTTTTGTTTACTTCGATAAGATTTGAACCCAATTAACCAACCAATAATATTCCCAGGTTGTGGATACTTAGTTAGTGGTACAAGGGAAATTCTTCAGTAAATGACTGTGAACTGACGGAACATTATAGTGGCTTGACTGAACGCTTCTGTGGTACGCATGTGGTGACTGGCTTGGTATTTCTGTCTTAGCTGGTGTCCTCACTGTCTTAGTTTCCGTGAGTAACTGTTGTGACCACTGACTTAATGTCAGTGTGAATATGATGATGGTATACAGTACCAACAAGACACATGTGTAACAGTTAGGTAACTTTATTCCGAAACATTCCGCCTACACAGTAGTTTTCCTCAGTCTAGTACAGATAAAACAGAAGAACCAGTAGAGATGTAAATACGATACAATCAGTCCATCACCCTTGAAAACGTAGTTTCAAGGTGGTCAGTCCCTCAGCCTGGAGATGAGCCTAGCTTAGTATTTGACTCGTTGTTTGTAAACTCATTTCTAGGAAGCGGTATCAACGAAACGGATTCGTGAGTATTTCAATAGTAAAATAATTCGTCAATACGAAAATATTTAATTTTCTGCACGATCACTAACATTACTCTATACACTCTAGCACAACCCAAGTCACTAGAGGCAACCCATAGATCACAACCACAATTGCCATTTAAACCGATAATAACATAAATAGCGTGTTAACATTCTGTATTTCTGTCAGTAGTATAATCACGACAACTGTGAAGAATTTCCAGACAATAATCGATACAATTACTGTAATACAATAACACGATCACTGTGATTGTATTAACCAATGTAACTGTAATTACAATGGTAAAACAAAAGTCATAATCACAGTCACCACAAACACACCTTCAACTACAACCACTAAGATCACACCTACCGTCATTTAAGCTTCTACAACCACACCATTTAAGCTTCTACAGCTATACCATTTCCACCTACCACTATCGCCACTACCCCTCCAACCAGTATTCATGTATAGGCCGACACTTGGCAGTGGTGGTTGTAAACCAAACACAACTCTCTGAAGAATTAACTGTCCCTCCTCACTGACTGTTTTTGTACATATGACCTTGGATAAAATTTCACCCACACGTTGTGTACCTGATTCATTTATTTATCTTTGTGTAAATGTTCAAGATACAAGTACTGGCTACTGGTATTGCAAAGCACACAGGAATATGTCTTCCGCATCAACTCCCTTGCAAATTGAGCAAATTGCAGATGCGAAGGGAACGAAATTCTGGAATGGAGGCAAATTGCAACAGGACGGAGCTGTAGGCATGAATCAAACGGAATAAATTTACTATCTTGCATGAATTTACAACACGGGAACTTAGGAATGTGACGCTAAAATATGGGAAAGGATACGTCATGCCGGGGGCAATATCTCACTGTGAGAACGTTCACTAACGCTCTGCAACACTGTTGTGGGAGACAACAGTCAGTGTGTGGAATGAGACACTTATGCAACATATGGGAATATTTACTGAGGAAACGTTTTGCTAAACAGTGGCTTCATCAGTCGAATAGAAAGAAGAACGGTGGAACGAGAGGAGTTTCAGGTAATCAGTCCCTCAGCCTGGAATTGATGTGTTCAGTCCACCAATCTTGAAGAAACCACACCATATGGCTGGAGAAGTGGCTTATAAGCCACTGGAATGGAGGATTATAAGCCATTTCTTCGGCCATTTGCTGTGCCTGATGGACTGAACACAACGTTTCCAGGCTGAGGGACTGATTACCTCAAACTACTCATCTCCTTACACCGTTCTTCCCTGTAATGGACTGATGAAGCCGCTTTGTGGCGAAATGTTTCCTCAACAAAGATTCCCATATGTTGCATAAATGTCTCATTCTTCAACTTGTCGGTTTTTAAAACCATTTATCACACACTTAGTGTAAAGCCACATCACCGGAACTGATGATAAAATTATTGACTGCTGTTCTGTAACAGCATCACCTTCACTGGACAAAATCATCACCTTCACTGGACAAAATCATCACCTTCACTGGACAAAATCATCACCTTCACTGGACAAAATCATCACCTTCACTGGACAAAATCATCACCTTCACTGGACAAAATCATCACCTTCACTGGACAAAATCATCACCTTCACTGGACAAAATCATCACCTTCACTGGACAAAATCATCACCTTCACTGGACAAAATCATCACCTTCACTGGACAAAATCATCACCTTCACTGGACAAAATCATCACCTTCACTGGACAAAATCATCACCTTCACTGGACAAAATCATCACCTTCACTGGACAAAATCATCACCTTCACTGGACAAAATCATCACCTTCACTGGACGAGAAGACCTTCACTAGACGAGACCATCACCTTCACATAGGCGACACACAAAATACTCCTTCCTCTGAATGACTCACACGGTCGGAGGATCGAGCCTTCACCTTAACCTTCCTTCGACTAACCCACACGGATTTAACGCTTCTCAATAAATCTACAAGAAACGCAGAACTTAAGTATAACAAGTAAGGCAAAAACTGACAGTAAAAACGGAGTAACCAAAACGAGCTCAATGAAATAATTTTTTCAGTGTTAGCGAAGCAAAGAAGTGTAAGGCGTTTATCAACGTCAGAATCAAGACGACGTTCATTCAAGGACGCGAAGACGAATACAACTGAGCTAAATCACGTCAGTCGGAGCTCTCGCGTATTTCAGCAGCAGATGCTCAAAATGAATTACTGCTGACAAACAAAATTTAAGAAAGAAAAACTTTCGCCTTACTTTTTTAGGTCAGCCTGCCTAGGTGGGATACGGCCCGTGTGTTGAAAGAAAGAAAGAAGAATAATGAACCTACACACGTTGTGGTAAAGGCTTTTCATGAACAGAGTTTTGCTCTGAGGAGCTTTATCAAACCATTGTTTAATAAAGCTCTACACAGAGCGAAACGTTTTTGCAGTCAACACTTTTAGTGCAAGCAGCGCTAGGCGACCCCATAGTAGCAGGGAGGGACACAGTGCAAGGCGATCCCGTAGTGGCAGGGAGGGGCACAGTGCAAAGCGGGCCCGTAGTGGCAGGGAGGGACACAGTGTCTGTCGACTCCGTAGTAGCAGGGAGGGACACAGTGCTAGGCAACCCCGTAGTGGCAGGGAGGGACACAGTGTCTGTCGACTCCGTAGTAGCAGGGAGGGACACAGTGTCTGTCGACTCCGTAGTAGCAGGGAGGGACACAGTGCTAGACGGGCCCGTAGTGGCAGGGAGGGACACAGTGCTAGACGGGCCCGTAGTGGCAGGGAGGGACACAAGGAGCTTAGTGGGCAAGCCGGGAGACGAATCGACGCAGTGATTCCAAAACTGGAATTAAACTAGGGTGCTGGATGAGACTGAAAAGAGAGGAAGCAGAGGCATGGAAAAACTGACAATGACGACTTGAAAGATCTTTATCACGGAAATATCCGGAACGAATGCAGACAAAAGGCGTAAAGCCGAGGAGTGGTGCAAATATATATAATTACTGAGAAGAACTTCGTTGAGATCTTTCGCTTGTGTACAGCCTTCTTTAGTCAAGACACAGCAAGCAAATTTATACAAGCCTAAATAGGTAAGTGGCTGAGTTAGTAAGATCACTGACCCCAAAGCCAGAAATACCTGTTCTAGATCAACAAGCAGGAAAATAAATACTGGAAGAGCAATCAAGAACTCGAAAGAAGGATAAACAGATCAAGACAATCCAAAAAGAAAAGGAGACAGAAAATTGACTAGCTACCCTGCAGGAATACTCAAATCTGACCACTGTGTAATATCAAGTACCTGTGACCGTAGCCCATGCAACGTGCAGGTCAGTAAAACAGAAAACAGTACTGACTAACCATACCCCCGGTCGGGATTGAACCCGCGGTCATAGAGTCTCAAAACCCGGCCGGGGGTATGGTTTGTTTGCAATCGTGTCATTACGATTTCTTGAGTCAACAGTACTGACTGATGATTGCAGCTTTTGTGAGAGAAACCTAGTAAGATTAGAGTAAAAGCTGGAAGTCAGGTGTTTTGACTAGTGTGTGTCTCACTGTCTGATGTGACGCACCGGTGATTCTCTCACTGTCTGATGTGACGCACCGGTAATTCTCTCACTGTCTGATGTGACGCACCGGTGATTCTCTCACTGTCTGATGTGACACACCGGTGATTCTCTCACTGTCTGATGTGACGCACCGGTGATTCTCTCACTGTCTGATGTGACGCACCGGTGATTCTCTCACTGTCTGATGTGACGCACCGGTGATTCTCTCACTGTCTGATGTGACGCACCGGTGATTCTCTCACTGTCTGATGTGACGCACCGGTGATTCTCTCACTGTCTGATGTGACGCACCGGTGATTCTCTCACTGTCTGATGTGACGCACCGGTAATTCTCTCACTGTCTGATGTGACGCACCGGTGATTCTCTCACTGTCTGATGTGACGCACCGGTGATTCTCTCACTGTCTGATGTGACGCACCGGTGATTCTCTCACTGTCTGATGTGACACACCGGTGATTCTCTCACTGTCTGATGTGACGCACCGGTAATTCTCTCACTGTCTGATGTGACGCACCGGTAATTCTCTCACTGTCTGATGTGACGCACCGGTAATTCTCTCACTGTCTGATGTGACGCACCGGTGATTCTCTCACTGTCTGATGTGACGCACCGGTGATTCTCTCACTGATGTGATGTACCGGAAGTGTTGAAGAGACAAGGATACGAAAGAGATGAATATGAAAATTAAATATTTTTAATTAAGAATATTAAAACAAAAGACAAAATTCAGTTAAGAAAAAATATAGCAATTTTTTTTAATAGTTATTTAACAAGCATGTTAAAACAACTTACCTAAGAAGCAAGATCACCACGCATCTAGAAACCCATCAGTTACACAACCCAGGGCAACATGGGTTTAGAACAGGTCGCTCCTGTCTGTCTCAACTATTGGACCACTACGACAAGGTCCTAAATGCACTAGAAGACAAAAAGAATGCAGATGTAATATATACAAACTTTGCAAAAGCCTTCGACAAGTGTGACCATGGCGTAATAGCGCACAAAATGCGTGCTAAAGGAATAACAGGAAAAGTCGGTCGATGGATCTATAATTTCCTCACTAACAGAACACAGAGAGTAGTCGTCAACAGAGTAAAGTCCGAGGCAGCTACGGTGAAAAGCTCTGTTCCACAAGGCACAGTACTCGCTCCCATCTTGTTCCTCATCCTTATATCCGACATAGACAAGGATGTCAGCCACAGCACCGTGTCTTCCTTTGCAGATGACACCCGAATCTGCATGACAGTGTCTTCCATTGCAGACACTGCAAAGCTCCAGGCAGACATCAACCAAATCTTTCAGTGGGCTGCAGAAAACAATATGAAGTTCAACGATGAGAAATTTCAATTACTCAGATATGGTAAACATGAGGAAATTAAATCTTCATCAGAGTACAAAACAAATTCTGGCCACAAAATAGAGCGAAACACCAACGTCAAAGACCTGGGAGTGATCATGTCGGAGGATCTCACCTTCAAGGACCATAACATTGTATCAATCGCATCTGCTAGAAAAATGACAGGATGGATAATGAGAACCTTCAAAACTAGGGAGGCCAAGCCCATGATGACACTCTTCAGGTCACTTGTTCTATCTAGGCTGGAATATTGCTGCACACTAACAGCACCTTTCAAGGCAGGTGAAATTGCCGACCTAGAAAATGTACAGAGAACTTTCACGGCGCGCATAACGGAGATAAAACACCTCAATTATTGGGAGCGCTTGAGGTTCCTAAACCTGTATTCCCTGGAACGCAGGAGGGAGAGATACATGATTATATACACCTGGAAAATCCTAGAGGGACTAGTACCGAACTTGCACACGAAAATCACCCACTACGAAAGCAAAAGACTTGGCAGACGATGCACCATCCCCCCAATGAAAAGCAGGGGTGTCACTAGCACGTTAAGAGACCATACAATAAGTGTCAGGGGCCCGAGACTGTTCAACTGCCTCCCAGCACACATAAGGGGGATTACCAACAGACCCCTGGCAGTCTTCAAGCTGGCACTGGACAAGCACCTAAAGTCAGTTCCGGATCAGCCGGGCTGTGGCTCGTATGTTGGTTTGCGTGCAGCCAGCAGCAACAGCCTGGTTGATCAGGCTCTGATCCACCAGGAGGCCTGGTCTCAGACCGGGCCGCGGGGGCGTTGACCCCCGGAACTCTCTCCAGGTAAACTCCAGGTTACCATACACAAATATCCCGCACACAAGAGACTAAAACTTTTGACGACGTTTCGGTTCGACTTTGACCAAATCAGACCGAAACATCGTCATAAGTTTCATTTTCCTTTGTGCTGGGTATTTGTGTATTGTTCCAGCCACGGTACTGCGCATTTTTTATTCTTACCATCATTACTAACGTGACAGAGGAGCCTGCATTGTGTTTACCAGCTGATCAAACTGTGGCTGGAATAAGGACAGTGACGCGTCGTGCAATGGACATCAAATTTTAAGTGAGGCATATGTGCGACAGGTAACTTTATTCCGAAACGTTTCGCCTACACAGTAAGCCTCTTCATTCGAATACTGAAGAGCGAGCAGAGACAGTAGAGATATAAAGACGATGTCATTAGTCCATCACCCTTTTAAAGACATAGTTTGTAGGTGGTCAGGCCCTCAGAAAAGAGAAAAGTGATGGACTGATTACAAAGACATCACTTGTGATCACTCTTCTGTACTCGACTAAAGAAGCCTACTGTGAAGGCGAAACGTTTCGGAATAAAGATACTCTAACTGTTGCACATGTGTGTTAATTATCAATATGTTGAGGGAAACTGAAGAAGAGTTTTCTGAGGAATTTCACCACGTTCACTTTGATCCTAAGGAAAGCTTGTAGTGTGACAGTTTGGAAGCTTGTAGTGTGACAGTTTGGAAGCTTGTAGTGTGACAGTCTGGAAGCTTGTAGTGTGACAGTTTGGAAGCTTGTAGTGTGACAGTTTGGAAGCTTGTAGTGTGACAGTTTGGAAGCTTGTAGTGTGACAGTTTGGAAGCTTGTAGTGTGACAGTCTGGAAGCTTGTAGTGTCACAGTCTGGAAGCTTGTAGTGTCACAGTCTGGAAGCTTGCAGTGTGACAGTCTGGAAGCTTGTAGTGTCACAGTCTGGAAGCTTGTAGTGTCACAGTCTGGAAGCTTGTAGTGTGACAGTCTGGAAGCTTGTAGTGTCACAGTCTGGAAGCTTGTAGTGTCACAGTCTGGAAGCTTGTAGTGTGACAGTCTGGAAGCTTGTAGTGTCACAGTCTGGAAGCTTGTAGTGTCACAGTCTGGAAGCTTGTAGTGTCACAGTCTGGAAGCTTGTAGTGTCACAGTCTGGAAGCTTGTAGTGTCACAGTCTGGAAGCTTGTAGTGTCACAGTCTGGAAGCTTGTAGTGTCACAGTCTGGAAGCTTGTAGTGTCACAGTCTGGAACCTTGTAATATCACGGTCTTGAAGCTTGTGGTGTCACAGTCTGGAAGCTTGTAGTGTCAGTCTGGAAGCTTGTAGTGTCACAGTCTGGAACCTTGTAATATCACGGTCTTGAAGCTTGTGGTGTCACAGTCTGGAAGCTTGTAGTGTCACAGTCTGGAAGCTTGTAGTGTCACAGTCTAAAAGCTTGTAGTGTGACAGTCTGGAAGCTTGTAGTGTGACAGTCTGGAAGCTTGTAGTGTCACAGTCTGGAAGCTTGTAGTGTCACAGTCTGGAAGCTTGTAGTGTCAGTCTGGAAGCTTGTAGTGTCACAGTCTGGAACCTTGTAATATCACGGTCTTGAAGCTTGTGGTGTCACAGTCTGGAAGCTTGTAGTGTCACAGTCTGGAAGCTTGTAGTGTCACAGTCTGAAAGCTTGTAGTGTGACAGTCTGGAAGCTTGTAGTGTCACAGTCTGGAAGCTTGTAGTGTCACAGTCTGGAAGCTTGTAGTGTCACAGTCTGGAAGCTTGTAGTGTCACAGTCTGGAAGCTTGTAGTGTCACAGTCTGGAACCATGTAATATCACGGTCTTGAAGCTTGTGGTGTCACAGTCTGGAAGCTTGTAGTGTCACAGTCTGGAAGTTCGTCTTTGACTCTTCGTCAGCATCCAACAGCAACAATTTATCCTCCACAGTGATGGTAAAGTCATCCTTCAATGCAATTAACAGTTTACGGATCCATTTGGTGACTTACCTTAGATATTCTTCCTCCGGAAATTAGAACTCGGAACGCGTGGCTAAATTCATCAAGTTTTTATTGATTTTCGTTACGTATTCAAAGACATGGCACCAAATTCGTCACCTGCTTCAGGGTTGGTGACGGCCATGTGAAACATTTCTAAAGTCTCTTAACTGTTATTATTATTATTATTATTATTATTATTATTATTATTATTATTATTATTATTATTATTATTATTATTATTGTTATTATTATTATTATTATTATTTTCATTATTATTATTAATACTATTATTATTATTATTATTATTTTCATTATTATTATTAATACTATTATTATTATTATTATTATTATTATTATTATTATCATTATTATTAATACTATTATTATTATTATTATTATTATTATTATTAATATTATTATTATTATTATTATTATTATTATTTTCATTATTATTATTAATACTATTATTATTATTATTATTATTATTATTATTATTATTATTATTATTATTATTATTATTAATATTATTATTATTATTATCATTATTATTATTATTATTATTATTATTATTATTATTATTATTATTATTATTATTATTATTATTATCATCATTATCATTATTAATACTATTATTATTATTATTATTATTATTATTATTATTATTATTATTATTATTATTATAATTTTTATTAGTATTATTGTTATTTTTACAATTAATTTTTAATTTTACCGAGGTACTGAAATATTAATGCAAAGCTGAGTTAGCGAATATCGTTGATTTTGATACTTAATATAATTAATTTCACGTTACATTGTTGAAACATTTAGAGAGAATGGATCATGGAGAGCGTATAAATCTGTAGGGGAAGGAAGGAGGGGTAGGGGTCGTCCTCGAAAGGGTTGGAGGGAGGGGATAAAGGAGGTTTTGTGGGCGAGGGGCTTGAACTTCCAGCAAGCGTGCGTGAGAGTGTTCAATAGTAGTGAATGGAGACGAATGGTATTTGGGATCTGATGATCTGTTGGAGTGTGAGCAGGGTAATATTTAGTGAAGGGATTCAGGGAAACCGGTTATTTTATATAGTCGGACTTGAGTCCTGGAAATGGGAAGTACAATGCCTGCACTCTAAAGGAGGGGTTTGGGATATTGGCAGTTTGGAGGGATATGTTGTGTATCTTTATACGTATATGCTTCTAAACTGTTGTGTTCTGAGCACCTCTGCAAAAACAGTGATAATGTGTGAGTGTGGTGAAAGTGTTGAATGATGATGAAAGTATTTTCTATTTGGGGATTTTCTTTCTTTTTGGGTCACCCTGCCTCGGTGGGAGACGGCCGACTTGTTGAAAAAAAAAATATATATATGTATGTGTGTGTGTGTGTGTGTGTGTGTGTGTGTGTGTGTGTGTACTCACCTATTTGTGGTTGCAGGGGTCGAGTCTTAGCTCCTGGCCCCGCCTCTTCACCGGGTGCTACTGGGCCCTCTCTCTCCCCGCTCCATGAGCTTTATCAAACCTCGTCTTAAAACTGTGTATGGTTCCTGCCTCCACTACGTCATTTTCTAGGCTATTCCACTGCCTTACAACTCTATGACTGAAGAAACACTTCCTAATATCTCTCTGACTCATTTGTGTCTTCAACTTCCAATTGTGGCCTCTTGTTTCTGTGTCCCCTCCCTGGAACATCCTGTCTTTGTCCACCTTGTCTATTCCACGCAGTATTTTATATGTCCTTATCATGTCTCCCCTGACCCTCCTGTCCTCCAGTGTCGTCAGGCCGATTTCCCTTAATCTTTCTTCATAGGACATTCCCCTTAGCTCTGGAACTAACCTTGTGGCAAACCTTTGTACTTTCTCTAGTTTCTTGACGTGCTTTATCAAGTGCGGGTTCCAAACAGGTGCTGCATACTCCAGTATGGGCCTGACATACACGGTGTACAGTGTCTTGAACGATTTCTTACTAAGGTATCGGAATGCTGTTCTCAGGTTTGCCAGGCGCCCATATGCTGCAGCAGTTATCTGATTGATGTGTGCTTCCGGAGACATGCTCGGTGTTATACTCACCCCAAGATCTTTCTCCTTGAGTGAGGTTTGCAGTCTTTGGCCACCTAGCCTATACTCTGTCTGTGGTCTTCTGTGCCCTTCCCCTATCTTCATGACTTTGCATTTGGCAGGATTAAATTCGAGAAGCCATTTGCTGGACCAGGTGTCCAGTCTGTCCAGGTCTCTTTGAAGTCCTGCCTGGTCCTCATCAGATTTAATTCTCCTCATTAACTTCACATCATCTGCAAACAGGGACACTTCTGAGTCTAACCCTTCCATCATGTGTGTGTGTGTGTGTGTGTGTGTGTGTGTGTGTGTGTGTGTGTGTGTATGTGTGTATGCTTGTGTGTGTGTGTGTGTGTGTGTGTGTGTGTGTGTGTGTGTGTGTGTGTGTGTGTGTGTGCGTGTGTGTGTATAAACGTTTATTATAAACTAACTCAAACATATTAACCTCTTTTCTTGTAGTAGAGTTAAAAATCATCTGCGCCTGCGTCTCGTAATTAAAAATTTACGTTTTTACATTAAATATTCCTAAACATTTCTTGATTCTGATTTGAAGCAAATATTATATGCTTTCATTGTTACTTACATATATCTCAAGCTTCTCAACTCTGACAAGACGCAGGTCCGTACATAACACTGGTCACCAGCTCAACTATTAAAAGCATCTGATTGTATACCTATCCAGGAAACTCTGCATAGGTATACAAGCAGCTATAACTCGTGGCCCCCAACTGCCTCACTTACAAGTTGTTTATGCTGCAAGTGTGACAAAAATTTTGAACTCACTTGAAACGTTCGATTTTTGGCACAATGGCAACTCAGAGTATCATTCGGGAACCTCAGTAAAGAATCGATCAGAACCTTGTATACGACAACGTTTTGGCTAATCAGTGAGTAAGCGGCCCAACATGGGGCCCACACCTGGTCAAGCACGTCGAGAAAACGAGAAGATTCAAAGATTTGTAGCCAGACTAGCACCAGAACATAGAGGATCGCACTGTAAGAAGAATTTGAAGGAACTGAATATGTCGGCCCTAGATGAGAGAAACACAATAGGGACAGACTGAAGAGGACCAGAATAAAGGAGACACAGGTGAAAACTGAAGACACAGATGAGCCATAGGGCTGTAAGAAAATCTTAGGGTAGTTGAAAAGTGAAATCATCTGGACGAGGCGAACATAATACACTCCTCCAGTAGATGTTATAATGTCGAAGCTACCAGAAATTAGTATCGATCATCCACGCACCCACAAACCCACGCCCACACACCCTCACAAACATACAGGGGCCAGGAGCTGAGACTCGACCCTTACAACCACAACTATTAGAGTACACGCACCACACACACACACACACACACACACACACACACACACACACACACACACACACACACACACACACACACACACACACACACATCAGAGGATGCAATGGGAGTCACAGTGGGAGGTGGAAAGGGAGAGATCCGTGTTTGTCTATGGGCTAGACGAAGCTAAAGGGGAAACTTATGATGAAAGAAAGCAGGAGGAGAAAAAAGCGATTGAAGACATCATAAAGGTGATAGGCGAGGGGGACATGACCCAGGTGGCAAATTTTCGGAGAATTGGGTGGTTCACAAAGAAAAGGAATCGGCCTCTCAAAGTAATTTTCAAGGCAGAATCAACCCGAACCATGATCCTGCAGGAGAAAGCACGGCTGAGAGGCAAGCAGGAGTTCCGGAGTGTGTACCTCGACCGAGACAGAACACAGGACGAAAGGAAGACAATGAAAGAGAGAGTTCAAAAACGAAAGGAGAAATGGGAGGAAATGAAAACGGAGAGCAGAATAACCCAGGATCAAATGGAAGGACAAGCGCACCCCCCAGAAACACCTGCAGAAGGACTCCAGCCACGACACCCCCAAGGCAACTGAACAATCCAAACCAACCATCACACACCGATCCCTCTGTTTCCACCCCCCGCACCACAGTTACAGTATTAGAACAGAAGTTGAAGGTTTGGTACACAAATGCAGATGGATTAACGAATAAACATGAGGAATGGCAAGAAAGAATCAATGAGAAGTCCCCAGACATCATAGCAGTTACAGAAACAAAACTCATGGAGACAATAACAGATGCAATCTTCCCACCAGGATACCAGATCATGAGGAAAGATAGAAGGGGCAGGGGGGGAGGTGGGGTTGCTCTGCTCGTAAAAAACAGATGGAAATTCGAGAAAATGGAAGGAATAGATGAGACGGGAGAAAGAGACTACATAGCAGGTACACTTCAGTCGGGGGAACACAAAGTGGTCATTGCAGTGATGTATAATCCACCACAGAACTGCAGGAGGCCAAGAGAGGAATATGAAGAGAGCAACAGAGCAATGGTGGACACACTTGCTGAGGTGGCAAGAAGAGCTCACTCCAGCAGAGCAAAGTTGCTGGTTATGGGGGATTTCAACCACAAGGAGATTGACTGGGAAAACCTGGAGCCACATGGGGGTCCCGAAACATGGAGAGCCAGGATGTTGGACGTGGTGCTGGAAAACCTCATGCACCAACATGTTAAGGACACTACCAGAGTGAGAGGGGAGGATGAACCAGCAAGATTGGACCTTGTGTTCACCCTGGGCAGCTCAGACATTGAGGACATCAAGTATGAGAGTCCCCTAGGAGCTAGCGACCACGTGGTTCTGTGCTTTGAATACATAGTAGAGCTGCAAGTGGAGAGAATAACAGGAGTAGAATGGGAAAAACCTGACTATAAAAGAGGGGACTACATAGGGTTGAAGAACTTCCTGCGGGAGGTCCAGTGGGACAGAGAACTGGCAGGAAAGCAAGTAAATGAAATGATGGAATATGTAGCAACAAAATGCAAGGAGGCAGTGGAAAGGTTCATTCCCAAGGGCAACAGTAACAACGGGAAGACCAGAACAAGCCCCTGGTTCACCCGACGGTGTAAGGAGGCAAAAACAAAGTGCAATAGAGAATGGAAAAAGTACAGAAGGCAGAGAACACACGAAAATAGGGAGATCAGTCGCAGAGCCAGGAATGAGTACGCACAGGTAAGGAGGGAGGCCCAGCGACAGTATGAAAATGACATAGCATCGAGAATCAAGACTGACCCTAAACTGTTGTATAGCCACATCAGGAGGAAGACAACAGTCAAAGACCAGGTGATCAGATTAAGGACAGAAGGTGGAGAACTCACAAGAAATGATCAGGAGGTATGTGAGGAGCTGAACAGGAGATTCAAGGAAGTTTTTACAGTAGAGACAGGAAGGGCTGTGGGAAGACAGAACAGAAGGGAACATCAAGAGGGAATATACCAACAAGTGTTGGATGACATACGAACAACTGAGGAGGAGGTGAAGAAGCTCTTAAGTGACCTTGACACCTCAAAGGCGATGGGACCGGACAACATCTCCCCATGGGTCCTTAGAGAAGGAGCAGAGATGCTGTGTGTGCCTCTAACCACAATCTTCAACACATCCCTTGAAACTGGGCAACTACCTGAGAAATGGAAGACAGCTAATGTAGTCCCCATATTTAAGAAAGGAAACAGAAACGAGGCACTAAACTACAGACCTGTGTCTCTGACATGTATCGTGTGCAAGGTCATGGAGAAGATTATCAGGAGGAGAGTGGTCGAACACCTGGAAAGGAACAAGATTATAAATGAAAACCAGCATGGGTTCATGGAAGGCAAATCTTGTATCACAAACCTCCTTGAGTTTTATGACAAGGTAACAGAAGTAAGACACGAGAGAGAGGGTTGGGTAGATTGCGTTTTCCTAGACTGCAGGAAGGCCTTTGACACAGTTCCCCACAAGAGATTAGTGCAGAAGCTGGAGGATCAGGCACACGTAAAAGGAAGGGCACTGCAATGGATAAGGGAATACCTGACAGGGAGGCAGCAACGAGTCATGGTACGTGAAGAGGTATCACAGTGGGCGCCTGTTACGAGCGGGGTCCCACAGGGGTCAGTTCTAGGACCAGTGCTATTTTTGATATATGTGAACGACATGATGGAAGGAATAGACTCTGAAGTGTCCCTGTTCGCAGATGACGTGAAGCTGATGAGAAGAATTAAATCGGACGAGGATGAGGCAGGACTGCAAAGAGACCTGGAGAGGCTGGACATGTGGTCCAGTAACTGGCTTCTCGAATTCAATCCAGCCAAATGCAAAGTCATGAAGATTGGGGAGGGGCAAAGAAGACCGCAGACAGAGTATAGGCTAGGTGGACAAAGACTACAGACCTCACTCAGGGAGAAAGACCTTGGGGTGACCATAACACCGAGCACATCACCGGAGGCACACATCAACCAAATAACCGCTGCAGCATACGGGCGCCTGGCAAACCTGAGAATAGCGTTCCGATACCTTAATAAGGAATCGTTCAAGACACTGTACACTGTGTATGTTAGGCCCATACTGGAGTATGCAGCACCAGTCTGGAACCCACACCTGGTCAAGCACGTCAAGAAGTTAGAGAAAGTACAAAGGTTTGCAACAAGGCTAGTCCCAGAGCTCAAGGGAATGTCGTACGAGGAAAGGTTAAGGGAAATCGGACTGACGACACTGGAGGACAGAAGGGTCAGGGGAGACATGATAACGACATACAAGATACTGCGGGGAATAGACAAGGTGGACAGAGATAGGATGTTCCAGAGAGGGGACACAGGGACAAGGGGTCACAACTGGAAGCTGAAGACTCAGACGAGTCACAGGGACGTTAGGAAGTATTTCTTCAGTCATAGAGTTGTCAGCAAGTGGAATAGCCTAGCAAGTGAAGTAGTGGAGGCAGGAACCATACATAGTTTTAAGAAGAGGTATGACAAAGCTCAGGAAGCAGAGAGAGAGAGGATCCAGTAGCGATCAGTGAAGAGGCGGGGCCAGGAGCTGAGTCTCGACCCCTGCAACCACAATTAGGTGAGTACAATTAGGTGAGTACACACACATACACACACACACACACATACACACACACACACACACACACACACACACACACACACACACACACACACACACACACACACACACACACACACACACACACACACATACTGCCAAGTCCTAAACGAAATGTCATTCCTTGCCTCTGCAAGTGTAGCAAATTTCTCATTTCCTCGCAGGACCAAGATCGGCTCAGTGGTCACCAGTTCAGAGCTCGGCGGCTCACACACGCCACAGTGCAGCAGGAGCGCTGCTGTATGCTGACCTGCTGCACGGTGCCGCTGTTCTGAGCTTCTACCTGTGTTGGTTGAGTGCGCCCGACCCAAGAATCCAGATTCCGACCTCCAGTCTACGTCCGCCCCACAACAGCTCATTCCACTGTGTCTCATTCCTCTGTCTGGGGCTACGTCTTCCTCTCTAGCAATTCCATGCTATGTTGCCTTATCGTCTTCGTGAACCTAATAATTACATGGCCATCACTCAACATTAATGCAACCACTGACAAGTTACCAATGGCAAGTGTAATAGACAAGCTCATATATTATCTTCTAGGAACTTGTTCAAGCAAGTTTATACAGCACGTTAACGGTCTTGAGATCATTACTGGACCTTCATTCGTAACCGATCACGGCAGAGAGAAATCAGCCAAAGATATCAAGCAACTGTCTCATAAAAGCCGGAACTGCCATGAAGGAAGCAGCCTGGTCACGCCAAACCCAGGTCTCGTGGTTAATGTGTTCCCTAAGATTACAACTATTTACATAAACCAACTTTTGATCCAGTATTTAAACTAGTTCTTTAACCATGTACACAGCATCAACAATACTTTATTATCAACCAGCAATATTTCATTATCAACCAACAATACTTCATTGTCAACCTCACAGTTATCACCAAAACTCCTTCAACAACCAACTTTCAATCGGTCAAGACTGAGCAGTGGAACACCTGGAAAGGAGCAGGTTAATCAAGCAGCACAGTTTTAAAGATGATAAATCCTGTTAAGAGTTCTGTGACAAGGCAACGGAAGTGAGGCAGAAGAGAAGGGGATGTATTCACTGTATATTTTTTTGAACGATAAGGAGTTCAGTACAGTACAGCTCAAGCTACTGGAGCATAAGCTGGAGACGATCTTGCTTCTTAAAACTCTGGAGATTTAAGACTCACCTGCCATGGGTTCAAACCCACATCCATTTCGTTGTTTGGACGTTAGTACTATTGATTTATAATTCTTTGTCACTGCTTTCCTGCCACACTTGTAGACTGGGGCTGGATCCATTGCTCTTAATGACTGTGGGATGACTCTCATGTTTAGGTTCTCTCTTCGTAGAATATTTAAGGCACGTGATAGAGGTTTCTCGTAGATCTTTCTGTCCTGACAAGGGACAAAGCGCTGGGGCATGGCATCAGTGGCTTTTTTTGAAGTTCAGTGGTGTTTGGGTTATGCCAGAAATTGTGGAGATATTAACAAGGTTCTGAGTCTCGTTTGAGAATGCATTCAGACGGTCAACCTTGTGTCTGAGTCATGGCTCACCAAATACAGTCATTTGAAGCTTCGGTATTTCATTCATTCCACTGTTGTCTTCAGTAAAAGTTCCCTCTTGTTTGAGGAAGGGCCCAGTGTTGGATGTCGTTTTTGCTCTGGATTTGGCATTGAGAAGAAATATTTTGAATTTCTTAATATTTCATTTATTACTTTTAGCTCCCTCTGTTACTCCTGGACTCTGAGTGAGTCATTCAACTTGAGTTGAGAATTATCTATATCCCCATCCAGTGCTTCCTTCTGCGTTACAGATAGTCTAGCACCCTTGAGAAGCTATGTGATTTTTTGCCTTCGCCTATAGAAGGAGCGTCTCTCTCTTTCTAGTTTACATATTCTCTTCTTTTTCCTTAGTACAAAGTGCCTTGGGCATACTTCTAGCGTTGCAGAGTTGATCCTCTCTAGACACTGGTTCGGAACCATGTTATAGAATATGTTCATATTAAAGATGAATTTAGTGAAGGCAGACTAATAACTGCTTACCCTTTGCTGGTCAGGATCCTTGTGCATGCATGTCTGAACTCCAATTAGATTGTGATGTGAATTAACTATCTTCTATGCTCTTATATTTTATCGTTATGTGTGAAAATAAGGTCAAGTTTTATTTTCCAGTCTTGTTGGCTCTATTATTTCCTGGCTTAAGGGGAATTTATTACAGAGATTCAGAAGCTTATGTGTGTGTGAGCATATTCTTCTGTGCTGTCTCCTGGAATTATCTCTATTACACTATTGCTACATTCTTCCATTTTAAATGTCTAAAGTTGAAATCACCAAGCAAGAAGATATTTGGGACTGGGGTTGAAAAGATTTTCCAGACAGCATTCTATTTTCATTTGCAATTCCTTGAAATGATGGAAGGAAGTTGTATCTGGCGGCTTATATGCAAAACAAAGACACACACACACACACACACACACACACACACACACACACACAGAAAGACGGAGAGGTGGGGCAAACCACCAAGTGCTGGACACGGTACACACAACCGAGGAAGTGAAGAGGCTTCTGGGTGAGCTAGATATCTCAAAGGCAATGGGGCCGGATAACATCTCTCCATGGGTCCTGAGAGAGGGAGCAGAGGCGCTATGTGTACCCCTAACAACAATATTCAATACATCTATTGAAACAGGGAGATTGCCTGAGGCATGGAAGACAGCAAATGTAGTCCCAATCTTTAAAAAAGGAGACAGACATGAAGCACTAAACTACAGACCAGCGTCACTGGCATGTATAATATGAAAAAGTCATGGAAAAGATTATCAGAAGAAGAGTGGTGGAACACCTAGAAAGGAATGATCTCATCAACAGCAGACAACATGGTTTCAGGGACGGGAAATCCTGTGCCACAAACCTTCTGGAGTTCTATGACATGTTGACAGCAGTAAGACAAGAGAGAGAGGAGTGGGTGGATTGCATTTTCTTGGACTGCAAGAAGGCGTTTGACACAGTTCCACACAAGAGATTAGTCCAAAAACTGGAGGACCAAGCAGGGATAACAGGGAAGGCACTGCAATGGATCAGGGAATACTTGTCAGGAAGACAGTAGCGAGTCATGGTACGTGGCGAGGTGTCAGAGTGGGCACCTGTGACCAGCGGGGTCCCACAGGAGTCAGTCCTAAGACCAGTGCTGTTTCTGGTATTTGTGAACGACATGATGGAAGGAATAGACTCCGAGGTGTCCCTGTTTGCAGATGGCGTGAAGTTGATGAGAAGAATTCATTCGATCGAAGACCAGGCAGAACTACAAAGGGATCTGGACAGGCTGCAGACCTGGTCAAGCAATTGGCTCCTGGAGTTCAATCTCACCAAGTGCAAAGTCATGAAGATTGGGTAAGGGCAAAGAAGACCGCAGACGGAGTACAGTCTAGGGGGCCAGAGACTACAAACCTCACTCAAGAAAAAAGATCTTCGGGTGGGTATAACACCTGAAGCGCACATCAACCAAATAACTGCTGCAGCATATGGGCGCCTAGCAAACCTCAGAACAGCATTCCGACATCTTAATAAGGAATCGTTTAGGACTCTGTACACCGTGTACGATAGGCCCATATTGGAGTATGCGGCACTAATTTGGAACCCACACCTAGCCAAGCACGTAAAGAAACTAGAGAAAGTGCAAAGGTTTGCAACAAGACTAGCCCCAGAGCTAAGAGGTATGTCCTACGAGGAGAGGTTAAGGGAAATCAACCTGACGACACTGGAGTACAGGAGAGATAGGGGGGACATGATAACGACATACAAAATACTGAGAGGAATTGACAAGGTGGACAAAGACAGGATGTTCCAGAGATTGGACACAGCAACAAGGGGACACAGTTGGAAGTTGAAGACACAGATAAATGACAGGGATGTTAGGAAGTATTTCTTCAGCCACAGAGTAGTCAGTAAGTGAAATAGTTTGGGAAGCGATGTAGTGGAGGCAGGATCCATACATAGCTTTAAGCAGAGGTATGATAAAGCTCACGGTTCAGTGAGAGTGACCTAGTAGCGACCAGTGAAGAGGCGGTGCCAGGAACTTAGACTCGACCCCTGCAACCTCAACTAGGTGAGTACAACTAGGTGAGTACAACTAGGCGAGTACACACACAGGAGCTTTGACTGGACCCCTCCAACCACATATAGGTGAGTACAGGCTAGTGTCACTGACATCCATAATACATAAGATTATGAAGATTAACAGAAGAGTGGTGGAGCACCTGGAAAGCAGCGAGTCCATAAACTCTAACCATTAAAGTTGCCATGGTAACGTATCAGAAGTGAGGTAACGCACGGATGGGTGGACTGCATATTTTTCTGCAGTAAGAAGCTATGGACACAGTTCCGAATAAGCTAGATAAACAGTCAGAAATAATAGGTATAATTGGTGGGATTTGGTTGTGCTACTAGTATGTTATAAACCACTCAGTACATACACCATTTTACGCTTGTAAATTTTGTCCTATCTAGTCACAATTTTCTTTTAATGAATTGTTGAAAGTGAGTCCAAACAGTCATTATTCCAACTTAAGAAGGTTTAGAATCACCCGCTCCCAAGTCTGGAGCTACATTGTTTCACGTCTCATCTCCTCATTCCTTTTGGTAAGAGGTAACGATTATCTAGTTACTTGAGGGTGACAGTGTGTTTCCCTGTCGGTTAGAGGCACCTTCAAGAATTTGTTTGGATTCTGCAACTTTTCCAGATGTGGACCCCTTCCGGAACCTCACAACACCAAAGGGGTTTAACAGGAAGGAAACAACGAGTGATCGCCCGGGAGAAGATTTCGGAATGGGCGCTTTGATGACTGGGTTTCCACAAAGATCAGTACTGGGTCCGGTACAGTTTCTTGCGTACATAAGAACTTATGGAGCACTTCAGCAGTCCTACTGGCCCATGATAGGCAGGTCCAAGTACGTCAATGACATGAAAGAGGAAAGAGTCAGATGTATATCCTTGTTTACACTTGATGTGAAGTTAATGAGCACAATTAAATTGGATGAGGCTCAGGCAGGACTACAAAGAGACTTGGACACGCTGCAAGACTGGTCCAACAACTGGCTTCTCGAATTTAACTCCACCAAATGCAAACTTGCGAAGATCGGGGAAGGGCAAAGAAGACCACAGACAGAGTATAGGCAAGGTGGCCAAAGACTGCAAATCTCACTCAAGGAAAATGATCTTGGGGTGAGTATAATACCGAGTACATCTCCTGAGGCGCACATCAACCAGATAACTGTTGCAGCATATGGGCGCCTGGCAAACCTGAGAATAGCGTTCCGATACCTCAGTAAGGAATCGTTCAAGACTGTACACCGTGTACGTTAGGCCCATACTGGAGTATGTAGCACCAGTTTGGAACCCACACCTGGTCAAGCACGTCCAGAAATTAGAGAAGTGCAAAAGTTTGCAACAAGACTAATTCCAGAGCTAAGAGGAATGTCCTACGAAGAAAAGTTAAGGGAAATCGGTCTAACGACACAGGAGGACAGGTGGTTTAGAGAAGACATGCAAAATATTGCGAGGAATTGACAAGGTGGACAGAGACAGGATGTTCCAGAGATGGGATACAGCAACAAGGGGTCACAATTGGAAGTTGAAGACTCAGATGAGTCAAAGTGATGTTAGGAAGTATTTCTTTAGTCATAGAGTTGTCAGGAAGTGGAATAGTCTGGAAAGTGACGTAGTGGAAGCAGGAACCATACATAGTTTTAAAACGAGGTCTGATAAAGCTTATGGAGCAGGGAGAAAGAGAAGACCTAGTAGCGATCAGTGAAGAGGCGGGGCCAGGAGCTATATCTCGACCCCTGCAACCACAAACAGGTGAGTGTAAATAAATGAGGGCTACCATCATGGCATCTTTATACTGAGAGTGTTACGGCTGATTCGGCTGTCTCCTCACACTCACAAGTCTGGTCAAAGACCCAGTGAAGCTTAGCCCGTCAGCCATGCCATCTCATGAGGGAGGGAGGGAGGGAGGGAGGGAGGGAGGGTGGGAGGGAATGAGCGTGAGCTAAGACTTAAGGAAATATGATGTCAAGTGAGGTGATTGTTAAGGAATGTTGTGTAAAAGGGAGGAGAGTGGGGAAGTTTTACGTGAGTGAAGAAATGTGAGGCGAAAGGCGAGGGAGAGTGAGGTGAGAAGTGAGGGAGAATGAGGCGAGAGGTGAGGGAGAGAGAGATGTGAGTGATGGAGCAAGGATGATGAGCGATGGGGAAAGGGTGATGGAGCAAGGATGTTGAGTGAGAGTCAGGGAGGAAGCTTGAGGAAGTGATGGGGCTCAGAAGGTTCAAGAAGTGAAGAAGGTTGAGATGGTGTAGGAGGATGATTGAGGAAGTGAATAAGAAAGGTTGTGGTAGTGAAGGAGCAAGAAAGGGGAGAGGTAGCGAGGGATGAAGGTTAAAGAAGAGAGGGAGGGAGGGAGCAAATTTGAAGGAGCAAAGGAGGAATGGCTTCAAGGCTTCAAGGCCTAAAATACGATGCGCACTTTCATAAATGATTCTTTCTGGAGACTCCTGGAAGTTATTCTGAGATTGGCTAGCCTCGCAGAGACTCCCTTACTCAAACAATTTATCTTCTCCGACAATATGTTCGGCGTGATGCATACTTCAAGGACCTTCTCTTTGGTCAATGACCGTAATTTTTCTCCTCCCATCCTGTACTCCATCTCTCATTTTCCCTTCTCATTCCCTCAATTCCATGACCTTGCTCTTATTTTGGAGTGAACTCAAAGAGTTACTTCGATCATCATGAGTCAGTCTGAAAGAAAAAACGTACTATACCGTGACTGAAACAGTTCATACATAACCTGCACATAGAAGAGTGAAACTTATGACGACGTTTCGGTCCGACTTGGACCATTAATTAGTAACTAGTTAATGGTCCAAGTCTGACCGAAAGGCCGTCATAAGCTTCATTCTCTTATGTGCGAGTTACATGTGCAGTGTAGTTTGTTTAAATTTTCCTGGGATCATCACTGTCCTTTTCTGTTCATATGATTCCTCACATAATTTGCAAATATAAAGATTTAGAATTTCATCTCATTAGTGACCTTAAGTTCTTTTTCCAGTACCGTCGCTCTTTTTCTTCCAGGTAATACTTGAACCTCTGGAAGACTTTCAGTTTTACCTATGTTTCCTGCTTAGATATCGTCCTCTGTTTGAGAATATTGACAAACGATATTTTGCGGTTTAGAAAGATTTCACTGTTTTTTTCCTTTTTTTCTTCTTTACTTTGGAAAAGACGTACGCTAGTATTATTCGTCTCTAGTCATTGCCTCCTCTCTAGCTCCCTTCATGATATAGGATCGAAATTGACCAGCTTTCAGCACTCTGGTAGCTTAAAGTAACGACTTTATGGATGATTTTACACTGTGGTTCTGTTCTTTTCATTATAGATGTTTACTGGAATTGTTTTCTTGGCTTATTGATCATTGTCCAGCTTCTTCAACATCTTCTTCACGTCCTCTTTCTGTAGTGCTATTTTTTTAGGTGGTTTTTCTTTAATCTTCCTCCTGTGTTACATGACATAGTTTCTTGTCTTTCCAAAGATCTCTCTTAATTCTGTACTTGTTACATCACATTATCTACGACTTCCACGGTGATGGACTGATTATATCGCCTTCACATCTCTACTGCTCCTCCTTACTTCCTGTACTCGACTGAAGAAGCCTACTGCGTAGGCGAAACGTTTCGGAATAAAGTTGCCTAACTGTTGCCTATGTGTCTTACCTACCAACCTGTCTGTATTGTGTACCACTGTGATTTTCACATCACAGTTCTTTTTACCTTTTCGGGAATTTTTATCTTAAATGTTTATGTTTCCTCTGAATTCCATTTATCTTTCCATTGGCCTCTCTGTATCTTAAGTACAGTTCTACCATAATCTCTGGTTATTTTGCTTTCAATGTTTTCTTTCCCGCTGAATGTCTCCTGTGAAATCTTTCATCTCTTCATAGTATTCCCATCGGAAATCTGGCTTTATCTCATCTATACACAAATAACCCGCACATAGAAGAGAGAAGCTTACGACGATGTTTCGGTCTGACTTGGACCATTTACAAAGCCGGTCCAAGTCGGACCGAAAAGTCGTCGTAAGCTACTGTCTTCTACATGCGGGTTATTTGTGTATTTTTCCAGTCACGGTATTGTGCCTTTTCTCGTTATTTATCTCATTTATTTTGATTTTTCTCACTAATCCAGTATCTGTTAATCAGATCTTTGTCATTTAATGGTCACTTGCACTTAGTTGAGCATAGTCAACCTCACGTGTACCTGACAAACTTGAAGTGAAGATTATGTCTAGTCTTCCTTGCTTGCCCCCGTCTTTTTTTCCTTCTAGTTTTTCCCTCGAATTAAATTAGTAAATATTTTATTGCTGCATCATTTACTTTTGCTCTCTATATTTCTGTCCCCTCATGGGCCTGGTTATTTTTAATTAATTTTGCTGTGATTGAAATTCTCTGTGCTCAGAATTTTTGTTTTTTTATCACGTTCTGCGGAGCAGTTTCCAGTAATTTCGTAGTTTATACCTTGTCTTCATATACATCCTGAAGCTTAAGAAGGTCGGGCATCAAAGAGGTATATCAATGCTCTTATTATCTTGGGACTTCCCCGGAGTTTTCTTTTTTTTTATCTCCTCAAAACTCCAATCACTCTTTATCATGAGTTCCACTTCCCTTTCTCAGTGATTCTTCATTTCTTTTCTCTCAGTGTGATAAGACTCATAAAAATTGCATTTGTTATTATCTTCGTGAGTTTGGTCTCTATGAGAGCTATTATGTCTCACCATAGTGTCTTTTATTTCACTGCTTTTTATTAATAATGACATTACCATGTGTCTACCACACTTTTATCTTTCTGTCTCTCACTGTATAATGGTTTCTCGGTTCCGGGAGTTGTTGGCATTTGCTTTCTAGGTACTGGAGTCTTGGTATTAAGTGAATTAGTTTTGGGAGGAGGTGAGGTTCAACAGGAAAGTAGAGCGGAGCGTTCTGGAAACTTGTTAAGGTTCAGTAATAATTTACTTAAATGGTGGTGGTGGTGGTGGTGGTGGTGGTGGTGGTGGTGGTGGTGGTGGTGGTGGTGGTGGTGGTGGTGGTGGTGGTGGTGGTGGTGGTGGTGGTGGTGGTTTGGTTGAGTCGGGGCTGAGACTGGGAAAGAAAGGGAACATTAGGAGATAGTTCATTAGTAAATAACTTGAGGGTTCTCGAAGGAAATGGGTAAATATAAAGAGGAGGAATAATGTGTCTGGGAAGGATAGATGTTTGAAGAAACGTAGTCAAGAGAAAAAAACACAGAAATACAATGAAAAGGAAAGGGTCTCCAGAGGGGTTCATTTGAAGACGTGAAATTTGGGGCAGAATGAAAGGTGAAGAATATAGAGGAGAGGGTAAAGAATAATTGATATTGTTGGGCACGAGTTAGAAGTGTGTGGGATTGGGTCTGGATTAGTAGGGGAGAGAAATTAGAGCTAACTGTTGGGAAGAGTGGCATAGATGTGACTGGTGGCACTGGTGGCACTAATGAAGATATGAAGGTAATAAAAATGTGAAAGAAACGTGTGAAGATGGGAAGAACAGAATAAAAATTGGTGAGTGGGATACAGTGAAGGTGGGTGGGATACAATGAAGGTGGGTGGGACACAATGAAGATGGGTGGGACACAATGAAGATGGGTGGGACACAATGAAGGTGGGTGGGACACAATGAAGGTGGGTGGGACACAATGAAGGTGGGTGGGACATAATGAAGGTGGGTGCAACACAATGAAGGTGGGTGGGACACAATGAAGGTGGGTGGGACACAATGAAGGTGGGCGGGACACAATGAAGGTGGGTGGGATAGAGTGAAAGTGGGTGTTATACAATGAAGGTGGGTGGGATACAATGAAGGTGGGTGGGATACAGTGAAGGTGGGTGGGACATAATGAAGGTGGGTGCAACACAATGAAGGTGGGTGGGACACAATGAAGGTGGGTGGGACACAATGAAGGTGGGCGGGACACAATGAAGGTGGGTGGGACATAATGAAGGTGGGCGGAACATAATGAAGGTGGGTGAGATACAATGAAGGTGGGTGAGACACAGTGAAGGTGGGTGGAACACAATGAAGGTGGGTGGGACACAATGAAGGTGGGTGGGGCATAATGAAGGTGGGTGGAACACAATGAAGGTGGGTGAGATACAATGAAGGTGGGTGAGACACAGTGAAGGTGGGTGGAACACAATGAAGGTGGGTGGGACACAATGAAGGTGGGTGGGGCATAATGAAGGTGGGTGTGATACAGTGAAAGTAGGTGGGATACAATGAAGGTGGGTGGGATACAATGAAGGTTGGTGGGATACAGTGAAGGTGGGTGGGACATAATGAAGGTGGACGGAACATAATGAAGGTGGGTGAGATACATTGAAGGTGTGTGGGACACATTGAAGGTGGGTGGGACACAGTGAAGGTGGGTGGAACACAATGAAGGTGGGTGTGACACAATGAAGGTGGGTGGGACATAATGAAGGTGGGTGGGATACAGTGAAAGTAGGTGGGACACATTGAAGGTGGGTGGGACACAGTGAAGGTGGGTGGAACACAATGAAGGTGGGTGGGACACAAGGAAAGTGGGTGGGATACAATGGAGGTGGGTGGGATACAATGAAGGTGAGTGGGATGCAATGAAGGTGAATGAGATACAATGAAGGTGGGTGGGATACAATGAAGGTGGGTGGGATACAATGAAGTGGGTGGGATACAATGAAGGTAGGTGGGTTACAATGAAGGTGGGTGGGATACAATGAAGGTGGGTGGGATACAATGAAGGTGGATGGGATACAATGAAGGTGGGTGGGATACAATGAAGGTGGGTGGGATACAATGAAGTGGGTGGGATACAATGAAGGTAGGTGGGATACAATGAAGGTGGGTGGGATACAATGAAGGTGGATGAGATACAATGAAGGTGGGTGGGATACAATGAAGGTGGGTGGGATACAATGAAGGTTGGCGGGATACAGTGAAGGTGGGTGGGACATAATGAAGGTGAGCGGAACATAATGAAGGTGGGTGAGATACAATGAAGGTGGGTGAGACACAGTGAAGGTGGGTGGAACACAATGAAGGTGGGTGGGATGCAATGAAGGTGAATGTGATACAATGAAGGTGGGTGGGATACAATGAAGGTGGGTGGGATACAATGAAGGCGGATGAAATACAATGAAGGTTGGTGGGACATAATGAAGGTGGGTGGTACATAATGAAGGTGGGTGGAACATAATGAAGGTGGGTGAGATACAGTGAAGGTGGGTGCAACACAATGAAGGTGGGTGGAACACATTGAAGGTGGGTGGAACACGAAGAAAGTGGGTGGGACACAATGAAGGTGGGTGGGACACATTGAAAGTAGGTGGGATACAGCGAAGGTGGGTGGGATACAATGAAGGTGGGTGGGGTACAATGAAGGTGGGTGGGACTCATTGAAGGTGGGTGGGACACAAGGAAGGTGGGTGGGATACAATGAAGGTGGGCGAAACACAATGAAGGTGGGCGGAACACAATGAAGGTGGGCGGAACACAATGAAGGTGGGCGGAACACAATGAAGGTGGGTGGAACACAATGAAGGTGGGTGGAACACAATGAAGGTGGGTGGAACACAATGAATGTGGGCGGAACACAATGAAGGTGGGCGGAACACAATGAAGGTGGGCGGAACACAATGAAGGTGGGCGGAACACAATGAAGGTGGGCGGAACACAATGAATGTGAGTGGAGCACAGTGAAGGTGGGTGGGAGAAAATGAAGTCGGGTGGGATACAATGAAGCCGGATAGGATATAATGGGGAGGTCAGAGAAGAATATTATTATCAGGTATTATCCAGAGTCTCTTTCACCACGGGCGGCATCTATTATTGGAAGATAAATTCCCTTCTTATATATCCCCGTCTCCGCAACTTTTCTCTCCTCTGTCACACTTCCTGCATATCTTGCTCTCTTGAACTTACTCTATACTGTATGTGTCTTTTAAGTTCGATTTTCTCAGTAAATAGTTTCTGGGTTGTGTTTTTACAAAATAAAGTATTAAAGAATGTCTCCAGTCATTTCCTTATTCAGAGGCTTGGTCAGGGACCGAGCCGCGGGGGCGTTGATCCCCGAAACACCCTCCAGGTATGTAAATTAGGGGATACTTTGTTTTTCACATTTATTCTTCAGGTGTGTGTGTGTGTGTGTGTGTGTGTGTACTCACCTATTTGTGGTTGCAGAGGTCGAGTCATAGCTCCTGGCCCGCCTCTTCACTGATCACTACTAGGTCCTCTCTCTATCTGCTCCATTAGCTTCATCAAACCTTGTCTTAAAACTATGTATGGTTCCCGCCTCCACTACGTCACTTGCCAGACTATTCCACTTCCTGACAACTCTATGACTAAATAAATACTTCCTAACATCCCTTTGACTCATCTGGGTCTTCAGCTTTCAATTATTACCCCTCATTTCTTTGTCCCATCTCTGGAACATCTTGTCTTTGTCCACCTTGTCAATTCCTCGCAGTATTTTATGTCGTTATCATGTCTCCAATAACCCTCCTGTTCTCCAGTGTCGTCAGCCCGATTTCCCTTAACCTATCTTCGTAATACATTCCCATTAGCTCTAGGAGTAGTCTTGTTGCAAACCATTGCACTTTCTCTAATTTCTTGACGTGCTTGACCAGGTGTGGGTTCCAAAATGGTGCATCATACTCCAATATGGGCCTACCTGGAGTCTGCCTGGAAGAAATTTCGGGGATCAACGCCCCCGTGGCCCGGTCCACGATCAGGCCTCCCGGTGGATCATGGCCTGATCAACCAGGCTGTTACTGCTGGCCGCACATAGTCCAACGCACGAACCACAGCCCTGCTGATTCGGCACCGACTTTAAGCATCTGTCCATCTCCCTCTTGAAGGCAACCAGGGGCCTATTGGTAATGCCCCTTATGCATGGTGGGAGGCTGTTGAACTGTCTTGAGCCCCGGATACTTATGGCATTTTCTCCTAGTGTACCACTGGCACCCCTACTTTTCACTGGGGGTCTTTTGCACCGCCATTCCTTCTAGGATTTTCCAGGTGCCGATTATGATATATTTCTTTCGCCTGCGTTCCATCGAGTACAAGTCAAGTGATTCCAACCGTCCTCAGTAGTTAAGGTGTTTGATAGAACTTGTATGTGCAGTAAATGTTCTCTGTGTACTCTCTAGATCTGCAATTTCACCTTCTTTGAACGTAGATGTTAATGTACAGCAATATTCCAGCCGAGAGAGAACAAGTGTTTTGAAAAGGATCATCACTGACTTGGCATCTCTTGTTTTGAACGTTCTCATTATCCATCAATCATTTTCTTTGCACGTGCGATCGTGGCACTGTTGTGATCCTTGAAAGTGAGATCCTCGGACATTACTACTCCCAGGTCTCTTACATTATTTTTCCGCTCTATTGTATGGCCGGAGTCAGTAGTATACTCAGTTCTAGTTATTATCTCCTCCAGTTTTCCATAACGGAGTAGTTGGAATTTGTCTTCATTGAACATCATATTGTTTTCCGTTGCCAATTGGAAAACTTGGTTTATATCTTCTTGGAGGTTAATCGTGTCGTCAATAGATGACAGTCTCATCCAGATCCTAGTATCGTCTGCAAAGGATGACACGGTGCTGTTGATTACATCTCTGTCTATATCTGATATGAGGATGAGGAACAGGATGGAGGCGAGTACTGTGCCTTGTGGAACAGAGCTTTTCACTATGGCAGCTTCCGATTTAACTCTATTGACCACTACTCTTTGTGTTCGATTGGTTAGAAAGTTGAAGATCCATCTCCCCACTTTGCCAGTTATTCCCCTAGCACGTATTTTGTGCACTAATTCACCATGATCATACTTGTCAAAACCTTTGCAAAGTCTGTGTATATTACATCTGCATTCTTCCAGTGAATCCAAGACCATATCACAGTGATCCAGTAGCTGCGAAAGGCAGGAGAGACCTGCTCTGAACCCATGCTGCCCCGGATTGTGCACTTTTGGGAATCCAAGTGGTTTGCAATCGTGCTTCTTAGCACTCTTTCAAAGATTTTTATGATGTGGGACGCTAGAGCTATTGGTTTATAGTTCTTAAGTAATGCTTTGCTGCCACATTTATGGAGTGGGGCTATATCCGTTGTTTTAAGTGACTAGAATTTCGCCCATGTTTAAGCTCCTTCTCCTTAGTATACTTTGAGCATGCGAAAGGGGTTTCTCACAGTTCTTAATGAACACAGAGTTCCACGACTCTGGGCCTGAGGCTGAGTGCATGGGCATGTTGTCAATGGCTTTCTCAAAATCTAACGGAGTTAGGGTAATGTCGGAAATATGGCATACATTTATGGAGTTTCAAGGCTTATTCACGAAAAAATAATTTGGATTGTCGATCTTTAGACTGATTATTGGCTCACTAAACACAGAGTCATACTGGGATTTCAATATCTCACTCATTTCTGTGTAAGGCCTGACGTGCATAGTGTACAGTCTTGAATAATTCCTTGCTTAGGTATCGGAACGTTATTCTTAGGTTTGTCAGGTGCCCATATGCTGCAGCAGTTATCTGGTTGATGTGCGCTTCAGGAGATATGCTCGGTATTATACTAACCCCAAGATCCTTTTCCTTGAGTGAGGTTTGCAGTCTTTGACTACCTAGCCTATACTCTGTCTGCAGTCTTCTTTGCCCTTTCCCAATCTTCATGACTTTGCATTTGGCGGGGTTAAATTCGAGGAGCCAGTTGCTGGACCAGGCTTCCAGCCTGTCCAGATCTCTTTGTACTCCTGCCTGATCCTCATCCGATTTAGTTCTCCTCATTATCTTCTGCACACAGGGACACTTCTGAGTCTATCCCTTTCGTCGTGTCATTCACATATATCAAAAACAGCACAGGCCCTAGGACTGACCCCTGTGGAACCCCACTAGTCACAGGCGCCCACTTTGACACCTCGTCACGTACTATGACTCATTGTTGCCTCACTGTCACGTATTCTCTGATCTAGTGCAGTGCTTTTCCTGTTATGCATGCTTGATCCTCTAGCTTTTGCACTAACTTCTTGTGAGGAGCTGTATCGAAGGCCTTCTTGCAGTCCAAGAAGATGCAATCTACCACCCCTCTCTCTCGTGTCTTACTTCCGTTACCTTGTCAGAAAACTCTAGTAGTTTTGTGACACAGGATTTCCCTTCCCGGAAACCATGCTGATTTTCGTTTATAAGCTTGTTCCTTTCTATGTGCATCACCACTCTCCTCTTGATAATCTTCTCCATGATTTTTGCATAATATACACGCCAGTTACACTGGTTTGTAGTTTAATACCTCGTGTCTATCTCCTTTCTTAAAAACTGGGACTACATTTACTACCTTCCATAACTAAGGTAGTTGCCCAGTTTCAATGGATGTGTTGAAGATTTTTGTTAGCGGAACATACAGCATCTCTGCTCCCTCTCTAAGGACCCACAGAAAAATGTTGTCTGGTCTCACCACCTTTGAGGTATCAAGTTCACATAACAGCTTCTTCACCCCCTCCTCAGTTGTGTGTATTTCATCTAGCACTTGTTGGTGTATCCCTTGTTGGTGTAACCTCCAATTCCGACTTCCTGAAGTCCTTCCTGTCTCTACTGCGGATACTTCTTTAAATCTCATGTTGAGCTCCTCACACACTTCTTGGTCGTTTCTTGTGAACCCTCCCCCCCCCCCCGTCCTTCCTTAGCCTGATTACCTGATCTGTGACTGTTGTTTTCCCTCTTGTGTGGCTATACAACAGTTTTAGAACAGACTTGACTTTCGATGCTATGTCATTTTCATATTGTCGCTCAGCCTCCCTCCTTATCTGTGTATATTCGTTTCTGGCTCTTCAACAAATCTCTATATTTTCTTGGGTCCTTTGTCTTCTATACGTTTTCCATTCTCCAACACACTTAGTTTTTGCCTCCCTACACTTTTGGGTGAACCAAGGGCTAGTTCTGGTCTTTCCATTATTTCTGTTTCCCTTGGGAACAAACCTCTCCTCAGCCTCCTTGCATTTTGTTGTCATGTAGTCCATCATTTCGTTTTACCATCATTTCGTCTTACCAATTCTCTTTTTCACTGTACCTCTTGCAGGAAGCTCCTCACGCCTGTGTAGACCCCTTTTGTAGTTTGGCTTTTCCCATCCTACTCCTGTTACTCTCTCCACTTGTAACTCCACTATGTATTCAAAGCTCAGAACCACATGGCCGGTAGCTCCGAGAGGCCTTTCATATGCGATGTCCTCAATGTCTGAACTACTCAAGGTGAATACGAGGTCCAGTCTTGCTGGTTCATCCTCACCTCTCTCTCTGGTTGTATCCCAAACATGTTGATGCAAGAGGTTTTCCAGTACCACATCCAACATTTTGGCTCTCCATGTTTCGGAACCTCCATGTGGCTCCAGGTTTTCCCAGTCAATCTCCTTGTGATTAATATCACCCATAACTAGTAACTTCGCTCTACCCATGTGAGCTCTTCTGGCCATCTCAGCTCGTGTGTGTATGTGTGTGTGTGTATGTGTGTGTGTGTGTGTGTGTGTGTGTGTGTGTGTGTGTGTGTGTGTGTGTGTGTGTGTGTGTGTGTGAGCGCACGTCAGTGAGGGAAGATGGACAGCAGAACGAAAATGGAAGATCAGAATTTAAGAGTTTTGTGGGGAAGGTAGAAGGGAAAATGCAGACTGATAGAGAAAATAACGAGGGAGGACAAAGATAAAAGGGAAGAGAGAGAGAGAGAGAGAGAGAGAGAGAGAGAGAGAGAGAGAGAGAGACAGAGAGAGAGAGAGAGAGAGAGAGAGGAGAGAGAGAGAGAGAGAGAGAGAGAAAGAGAGAGAGAGAGAGAGAGAGAGAGAGAGAGAGAGAGAGAGAGAGAGAGAGAGAGAGAGAGAGAGAGAGAGAGATCCTTAACCTAACCTTTTCAAACCACGTGTAAAAAAAAGCGAGAGAGAGAGAGAGACTCACATACAAAAAGAGACAGAGGCAATGACACAGACAGAGAGGCATACAAAGAGAGAGAAAGAGAGAGACAGACAGTGAGGGACCCTCCTTAGCTAGCTGCAAGAACTGTGTCAAAGCTGTCAGTAGTGACAATAATGCAGGAGGAGGTGCATTTTCTTCTTAAATCGCTTGACCAAGAAAAGGCTGTGGGCCCAGACAAGTTGAGCCCAAGGTTGCTGAGTAGATATGCAGATCAGCTAGCAGCACCTCTAACTCGCATCTTTCAGCACTGCCTAGTACAGTGTAAATGGCCCTCTCTGTGGAAAGAGGCAAATGTAGTCCCTGTTCACAAAAAGAAGAGCAGAGCAGAAATCAGCAACTACAGACCAGTGTCACTCCTGTCAATCACTGGCAAGATCCTCGAGACAATAATCTCAAGACAAATGACATAGTTTTTTGACTACCACTCACTACTTTGTGACCGTCAGTATGGCTTCAGGAAAGGTTACTCTGCTGCTGATTTGTTGTTAAACCTCTCCACTAAGTGGCACCAGTCACTGGATGAATCCAAAGTCAGTTGTGTGGTAGCACTGGACATTGCAGGTGCTTTCGACTAAGTATGGCACCAGGGCCTCTTGGAAAAACCGCAAACACTGGAAATTGCAGGCTCTACAAAATATCTCCTCAGTGATTACCTTCAAGGTAGATCTCCAAGGGTAGTTCTTAATAGAACAGAGTCAGCAAACATCCTACTGGGGCAAGTGTTCCACAGGGAAGCATGCTTCGGCCATTGTTATGGAATATCTACTTCAACGACCTTCTTCATCTCATCCCAGAATTCCATGCATATGCAGATGACTGTACTATAACATTTACTTATCCAAGAGAGAAAATGCCAGCTGCTCTAAGCTACATCAATCACCAGCTAAGACCTATATCAGCTTGGGGAAACCGATGGCAGGTAACATTTGCACCTGAGAAAACACAAATGATGATGGTCTCTAGGCACCATGATGGCAATGCCGGAGCAGTAGTAAGTATGAATGGGAGAGTGTTGGTACCTGGGGAAGAAGTTGATATCCTTCGGGTGAAATTTGACTCCAAACTGACCATGAAGAACCACTTTGTATATTTGCAAGCAAGGCAGTCAGGAAGTTTACAGCAATTCGACGTATCTCGCATCTATTCGACAGTAGGGGCTGCAAGATTCTGTATGAGGCACATGTACGCTCACACCTTGAGTATGCTCCACTTTCTTGATTTGCCTTCTCTCCTATCTCATCTGAGACTGCTTGACAGAGTAGAGAACAGGGCAAGACGCAACATCTCTCGCCTGGACCCATCCTGGATAGATCTGTCATTTCAGCAGAGCCTTCAATAAATTGAGGGATGTGGGTGGCCTTACTGATATGTACAAGGCCAACATTGTCAAAGTACCACACTTGGCTCCACTTCGAGGACAGCGAGAAGCAAACTTCTATACCACAAGACGGGCAGAAAGCAGCAACTTCACTCTGGTTGTACCCTTCTCCAGAACATCACTTCATCTGAGATCATTTATCCCCAGGATGACTCGAGTCTGAAACATGTTAGTACAGCATTACGTTGTCAACGAGATAAAGTCAGTTGATCAAATGAAAAAGCTGGCCCACAGATGGCTCTAACTTCATCCTGTTCCCTGATTGTATGTTTCGTAACAATAAAAAGGCTTTCAAATAAGTTGATGTAGGTAACAGTTCTTAGTCAATAAAGTAAGGAATCCTTGATCTAACCTTGTCAAACCCTGTGTTAAAAAAAGAAAAAGAGAAAGAGAGTGAGAGAGTGAGAAATACAGACAGATAGGCAGAAATGTCTCTTAATCTAAAAGTTATTAGTAACACTTCTAAATCAATTTCACTATATCAAGTACGTTCAAATTGATACCGTTATGCCGGACTGTCCCAACCGATGCCATTATGAAAAGTACGTCTAAATTGATATCATTTTACCAATACGTCCCGATAATTTTACCAGAACATCTCAACCGATATCGCTTCACCAGTACGTCTAAACCGATACCCCTTTACCAGTAGGTCTAAACCGAGACTGCTACAACCAGTGCGTCTAAACCGATGACGTTTTAAAAGGAAGTTCTAAGCCGATAACGTAGTTAGTCCAATGTTAACCCCACTCCATTTTTAACCCCACTCAATTGTTAACTACACTCCATTGTTAATCCCACTCCATTGTTAATCCCACTCCATTGTTAACCCCAGTCCATTGTTAACCCCAGTCCATTGTTAACCCCACTCCATTGTTAACTCCAGTCCATTGTTAACCTCACTCCATTGTTAACCCCACTCCATTGTTAACCTCAGTCTAGTGTTAACCTCAGTCTAGTGTTAACCCCACTCCATTGTTAAAACCAGTCCATTGTTAAGCCCACTCCATTGTTAACTCCAGTCCATTGTTAACCCTACTCCATTGTTAACCCCAGTCCATTGTTAAGCCCACTCCATTATTAACCCCACTCCGTTGTTAATCCCAGTTCATTGTTAACTCCACTCCATTGTTAACCTCAGGCTAGTGTTAACCCCACTCCATTGTTAACCCCACTCCATTGTTAACCCCAGTCCATTGTTAACCCCAGTCCATTGTTAAGCCCACTTCATTATTAACCCCACTCCGTTGTTAATTCCAGTTCATTGTTAACCCCACTCTATTGTTAACCTCAGTCTAGTGTTAACCCCACTCCATTGTTAAGCCCACTCCATTATTAACCCCACTCCGTTGTTAACCTCAGTTCATTGTTAGCCACCACTCCGTTGTTAAACCCCCCGTTCGTTGTTAGCATTAATTCTAGAGTGATGTCGTTATCAGGAGTGTGTCTGACCCGATAAGAGGCGGCGCAGCAGCTGGGAAAACTGCCTTATAATATTAAGGCAGATTCTCAAATTTTATGTTAGAGACGAATATAGGAAAAATGTCCTGGTTGGGAGATTAGGGAGGAGGGAGGGAGAGAAGAGGGAGGGAGAGAGGAGGGAGAGGGGGTAGAAGGGAGGAAAAAGGAGGAAGGAGGAGCAAGGAAAGAGAAAAGGGTAGGGAGAAATGATTAGAGGAATGGATAAAGTAGAGAGAGAGAGAGAGAGAGAGAGAGAGAGAGAGAGAGAGAGAGAGAGAGAGAGAGAGAGAGAGAGAGAGGTGGTCCCTGGTCAAGGACAGACAAGGTTATCTGCCTGATGGACTTATTCCACCTCTAAATCGACAGGATGGGACCACCTCTACTAGTAGTCAGGAGAAGGCGGACCTCTTTGCTGAACACTTTGCTACCAAAATGCAAGTTCCTGATCCAGCAAGGGATCCTCCTTGGCTAGCTGCAAGAACTGTGTCAAAACTGTCAGTGGTGACAATAAGGCAGGAGGAGGTGCATTTCCTTCTTAAATCACTTGACCAAGAAAAGGCTGTGGGCCCAGACAAGTTGAGCCCAAGATTGTTGAGAAGATGTGCAGACCAGCTAGCAGCACCTCTAACTCGCATCTTTCAGCACTGCCTAGTACAGTGTAAATGGCCCTCTCTATGGAAAGAGGCAAATGTAGTCCCTGTTCACAAAAAGAAGAGCAGAGCAGAAATCAGCAACTACAGACCAGTGTCACTCCTGTCAATCACTGGTAAGATCCATGAGACAATAATCTCAAGACAAATGACAGATTTTTTTGACTACCACTCACTACTTTGTGATCGTCAATATGGCTTCAGGAAAGGTTACTCTGCTGCTGATCTGTTGTTAAACCTCTCCACTAAGTGGCACCACTCACTGGATGAATCCAAAGTCAGCTGTGTGGTAGCACTGGACATTGCTGGCGCTTTCGACCGGGTGTGGCACCAGGGCCTCTTAGCAAAACTTCAAGCACTGGGAATTGCAGGCTCTACGCTATGTCTCCTCAGTGATTACCTTCATGGTAGATCTCTAAGTGTAGTCCTCAATGGAACGGAATCAGCAAGGCATCCTATTGGGGCAAGCGTTCCACAGGGAAGCGTGCTGGGTCCATTGTTATGGAATGTCTACTTCAACGACCTTCTTCATCTCATCCCAGAATCACATGCATATGCAGACGACTGTACACTGACATTCACTTATCCAAGAGAAGAAATGCCAGCTGCTCTAAGCTTACATCAATCACCAGCTGAGAGCCATATCAGCTTGGGGAAATAGATGGCAAGCAACATTTGCACCTGAGAAAACGCAAATGATGATCGTCTCTAGGCACCATGATGGTAATGCTGGTGCAGTAGTAAGGATGAATGGGAGGATGTTGGCACCTGGAGAAGAAGTTGATATCCTTGGGGTGAAATTTGACTCCAAACTAACCATGAAGAACCATGTTGTAAATCTTGCAAACAAGGCAGCCAGGAAGCTTACAGCACTTCGCCGTATCTCGCATCTGCTTGACAGTAGGGGTTGCAAGATCCTGTACGAGGCACAAGTACGCTCACACCTTGAGTATGCTCCACTTTCTTGGTTTGCCTGCCCCCCTCTCATCTGCGACTGCTTGACAGAGTAGAGAACAGAGCAAGACGTCTCATCTCTCGCCTGGACCCATCCTGGATAGATCTGTCATTTTAGCAGAGCCTTCAACATAGGAGGGATGTGGGTGGCCTTACTGTTATGTACAAGGCCAATATTGTCAAAATATCCACACTTGGATCCACTTCGAGGACAGCGTGAAACAAGCTTTATGCCACAAGACGGGCAGAAAGCAGCAACTTCACTCTGGCTGTACCCTTCTCCAGAACATCACTCCATCTGAGATCATACATACCCAGGATGACTCGAGTATGGAACACATTCGTACAGGATAATGATGTCAACGAGATAAAGTCAGTTGATCAAATGAAAATGCTGGCCCACAGATGGCTCCAACTTCATCCTGTTTCCTACTTGTATGTCTCATAACAATAAAAATGCTTTCAAATGAGCTGATATACGTAACAGCTCTTAGCTTGCCAATAAAGTTAGGTATCCTTAACCTGTAAATAGCTGTCAATAAAGCTAAGGATCCTTAACCTTGTCAAACCCTGTGTAAAAAAAAAAAAAAAAAAAAAAAAAAAAAAAAAAAAAAAAAAAAAAATAAAAAAAAAGAGAGAGAGGGAGGAGGGAGGGAGAGAGAGAGAGAGAGAGAGAGAGAGAGAGAGAGAGAGAGAGAGAGAGAGAGAGAGAGAGAGAGAGAGAGAGAGAGAGAGAGAGAGAGAGAGAGAGAGGGGGGGAGGGAGGGAGAGAGAGAGAGAGAGAGAGAGAGAGAGAGAGAGAGAGAGAGAGAGAGAGAGAGAGAGAGAGAGAGAGAGAGAGAGAGAGAGAGGCACAAGTACGCTCGCACATTGAGTATGCTCCACTTTCTTGGTTTGCCTGCCCCCCCTCTCATCTGCGACTGCTTGACAGAGTAGAGAACAGAGCAAGACGTCTCATCTCTCGCCTGGACCCATCCTGGATAGATCTGTCATTTCAGCAGAGCCTTCAACATAGGAGGGATGTGGGTGGCCTTACTGTTATGTACAAGGCCAATACTGTCAAAATACCACACTTGGATCCACTTCGAGGACAGCGTGAAACAAGCTTTTATGCCACAAGATGGGCAGAAAGCAGCAACTTCACTCTGGCTGTATCCTTCTCCAGAACATCACTCCATCTGAGATCATACATACCCAGGATGACTCGAGTATGGAACACATTCGTACAGGATAATGATGTCAACGAGATAAAGTCAGTTGATCAAATGAAAATGCTGGCCCACAGATGGTTCCAACTTCATCCTGTTCCCTACTTGTATGTCTCATAACAATAAAAATGCTTTCAAATGAGCTGATGTAGGTAACAGCTCTTAGCTTGCCAATAAAGTTAGGAATCCTTAACCTGTAAATAGCTGTCAATAAAGCTTAGGATCCTTAACCTTGTCAAACCCTGTGTAGAGAGAGAGAGAGAGAGAGAGAGAGAGAGAGAGAGAGAGAGAGAGAGAGAGAGAGAGAGAGAGAGAGAGAGAGTACATGAGAACTAACTAGATAAATATTTCTCTCTAGATTAAGGAGTGTTTTGTATTAACCAGATATCTGAGGCAAGGATTGTAAAGCTGAACGCTCTCTCCCCATCCTCCAGCCGCTGCCGGCATGAAACGGAGGAGAGAACGGAGGGGAAATATGCCACACCACATAAAAATAATGTGGAATATACAAGAAAACCGGAAGTGGCCAGATGGCATAGGCTACAATCTATATCTAGAATTCAATCATGTGTCTTCCGTAACCAGAGCCATTTTTTTTTAATTCATGTTTGAGTTTATTACACCTTTTTTTGCTTTGCTTAACACCTGTCAACACCTGTCAACACCGCAACTCGTCTTCCACGTCTCTGACCACAAACTAGCCAGATTAAATCTGAATATTTAGTCTGTGGATGCTGCATTATTTGCAGATTTTGGTGTCTTAGCCAGTGGCGGACCTACATTTTAGGGGCCCTGAAGCTTGAACTGTTATCGGGCCCTGAAGCTTGGACTGTTATGTGGCCCTGAAGCTTGGACTGTTATGTGGCTCTGAAGCATGAACTGTTATGGGGCCCTGAAGCTTGAACTGTTATGGGGCCCTGAAGCTTGGACTGTTGTGTGGCCCTGAAGCTTGAACTGTTATAGGGCCATGAAGCTTGAACTGTTATGGGGCCCTGAAGCTTGGACTGTTATGGGGCCCTGAATCTTGAACTGTTATGGGGCCCTGAAGCTTGAACTGTTATGGGGCCCTGAAGCTTGAACTGTTATAGGGCCCTGAAGCTTGAACTGTTATGGGGGCCCCTGAAGCTTGAACTATTATGGCGTCACCTTCACAACCAGCAACAGCTAGGCCTACACAACCAGCAACAGCTAGGCCTACATAACCAGCAACAGCTAGGCCTACACAACCAGCAACAGCTAGGCCTACATAACCAGCAACAGCTAGGCCTACACAACCAGCAACAGCTAGGCCTACACAACCAGCAACAGCTAGGCCTACACAACCAACAACAGCTAGGCCTACAAAACCAGCAACAGCTAGGCCTACACAACCAGCAACAGCTAGGCCTACACAACCAGCAACAACTGGCCTACACAACCAGCAACAGCTAGGCCTACACAACCAGCAACAGCTAGGCCTACACAACCAGCAACAGCTAGGCCTACACAACCAGCAACAGCTGGCCTACACAACCAGCAACAGCTAGGCCTACACAACCAGCAACAGCTAGGCCTACACAACCAACAACAGCTAGGCCTACAATACCAGCAACAGCTAGGCCTACACAACCAGCAACAGCTAGGCCTACACAATCAGCAACAGCTAGGCCTACACAACCAGCAACAGCTAGGCCTACACAACCAGCAACAGCTAGGCCTACATGATATTTTAATAACCTCTCAATTTTTATTTAATCATTTTTTAAATTGAATTACACTATATTATTAATATTATTATTTTAAAAAATCTTCTCATTCAGAAGACCCAAAAAATTTAAACAATGTGGACTAAAGTGGCTTCTGGGGCCCCTCTGAGATTAAGGACCCCTCTGGGATTAGGGGGCCCCTCTGAGATTAGGGACCTCTCTGGGATTAGGGGCCCTGAAGCTTAAGCTTCATTAGCTTCATAGTAGATCCGTCCTTGCGTCTTAGATATTAAACCCAATTGAAAACCTTTTAATATCCACTGTGAAAAGTACAGGACCGACAGCCAGTCTATGAAGAATTCCGCTCGTAAGATCTACCTACTTAGACACCTCTCCCCTTAGTACCAGTGGATTGTTGATATTTGTCAACCAGTCAGTAATCTGGGCTTGAAGAATGAAGAGAGAGGGAGAGGAAGAGAGAGAGAAAGAGGAAGCGTGAGATGAAGAGTAAGAGAAGGAGAGTGAGAGAGGGAGAGTGAAAGAGGGAGAGTGAAAGAGGGAGAGTGAAAGAGGGAGAATGAAAGAGGAAGAGTGAAAGAGGGAGAAAGAGAGAGAGAGAGAGAGAGAGAGAGAGAGAGAGAGAGAGAGAGAGAGAGAGAGAGAGAGAGAGAGAGAGAGAGAGAGAGAGAGAGAGAGAGAGAGAGAGAGAGAGAGAGAGAGAGAGAGAGAGAGAGAGAGAGAGAAAGAGAGAGAGAGAGAGAGAGAGAGAGCCACCTTCAACTCAGGAGGGATGTGGGTGGCCTTACCGTTATGTACAAGTTCAACAGTGTCAAAGTATCACACTTGGCTCCAATTCGAGAACAGCGAGAAGCAAGCTTCTATACCACAAGACGGGCAGAAAGCAGCAACGTCACTCCGGCTGAACCTTTCTCCAGAACATCACTTAATCTGAGATCATTTATCCCCAGGATGACTCGAGTCTGGGGAACATTCATACTACATTGTGATGTCAACGAGATAAAGTCAGTTGATCAAATGAAAATGCTAGCCCATAGATGGCTCCAACTTCATCCTGTTCCCTACTTGTATGTTTCATAACAATAAAAATGCTTTTAAAACAGCTGATGTAGGTAACAGCTCTTAACTTGTCAATAAAGTTAGGAATCCTTAACTTGTAAATAGCTTGTCAAAAAAGCTAGGGATCCTTAACCTCGCCTCGTCAAACCCTGTATAAGAGAGAGAGAGAGAGAGAGAGAGAGAGAGAGAGAGAGAGGGAGGTCACTTGCGAGGTGGAGTGCAGTAGAGAAGCTTCAGAAGTGAGACACTACCCTGGAAAACCCAGGCAGGGTGAGGCAATTTAGGCCAGAGTTCCTTCACTACTTTCGCCCCCGTGAACAAAACAATAATTGGGGATCTGGATGTAAAGCGATTGGAGGATCGCGTAGCCGGGACGCCATAATTGGGTTGGGATTTAAGGCGAACTGAGGTAGGAAACAGACCAGATTCAGGTCATAAAAAAAATAGTATGAAATTACCCATTAAATATTGACAACATTACCTCAATGTAAATATGAGTAACATCACCGAAGTCACTTAAAATACAATTGCCAAAGGACATCAGTTTATTGTACAAAATGTTTCGAATGATTCTCTATTCAGCATCAGAAATAGGATTTGATAGTGCAGATTAACCATTGGTTTACACAGAAAGTTAAAAAAAAGAAATTGTAGACTCAAAAAGGCTCATTAAAACTCTCGAATTACAATATACAGAAGAATGTCTCTACAGGATCCTCACTAAATCTTACGTTTCAAAAAAATTCATTCTGAGGACGTAGATAATTCATTAAGTGTAAAAGACTTCAAAATTAATACAAAGGCAAGAAGGAAATAAATGGTATAGAATACCGACACAGTGGAAATATAAACACATGTGCAGTATAATGTGATCCTTTATTGACAACGTTTCGCCCACACAGTGGGCTTTTCAAGTCACAAACAGATCTGTTTGTGACTTGAAAAAGCCTACTGTGTGGGCGAAACGTTGTCAATAAAGGATCACATTATACTGCACATGTGTTTATATTTCCACTAAGGCAAGAAACAGATTGGACTTAACACCAAAATTAACTAGTACACATTAATCCTGGTAAACATCGTAAATTTCTTTAACAAAATTAAATGTCTTTATCAGTTGTCACAAGTCGTAATATAGGAAGAAATTAAAAAATTCTATTACTGAAATTACCAATAGCTGACATAATCGGCCTTAAAGGGTAATTATCCTTTTGAACTTTATATAAACCATATTATATACCAGGTTTCGATCCTGATGTAAACAAGAATGAACCACAACAATTACTTTTTCAGACTTTAGCTTCCTTTAAAACCAATTACTTTTCCTCTCTTCGTTAACACACGTCACGAACACACTCAAAATTTTATGTAAACATTTATATTTAATAAAACTACCACATCCCCCTTATTCGTTTTTTTTCTAATTCCTATACTTTGGTCTTTAGACAAATTCTTTAAAGCAATATGTTCTTCATATGTGAAATTATTCATTATTTATTAGTGATAAAATGAAGTGACTGACATGTGTCTTCGTGAAGTCTTGAGAAGTTCAAAACACTTGATCTTCAAATCGTGGAACTCAGAAGTCAACAAACTTTTCAATATAACAAATGTACAAATATGGTCAAGGAACTCAAGTTAAAAATTACACAAAGCATATTTTACTCTCTTTGATGAAACTCTTCTCAACCTCAGGCAGTATTTTCCTCGAATAGTTAAATATAACTTATCTTATGATATGGAATATCATTTTCGTCACCCAAAACTAATTTCCCAAGTTTATCATCATATAGGAAGCTAGTACGACATATATAGAAACACTATTTGTCCTGTCATTATTCCTAGAAAGCTGGTTAAAAAAATCTATCCATGACACTGGTTTCTGAAGGCAAGAATTTAGGTATTCAAATGAATCCATGTTTTTTTTGAAGCCAGTTTCTTTCCCAGGAAGTGACGATGACAATTCTAATAGAGACGTTAGGGGTAAATGCCTTCGAGGGTGTATAAATCTGTAGTGGAGGGAAGGCCAGGTAGGGAAAGGTTGGAGGGAGGGGTTAAAGGATGTTCTGTTTGCGAGGGGCTTGAATTTCCAGCAAGTATGCGTGAGCCTGTTAGATAGGAGCGAATGGAGGCAAATTGTTTATAGGACTTGATATGTTGTTGGATGTTAGCAAGGTAATATTTATGAAGGAATTCAAGGAAACCGGCAGGCCGGACTTGAGTCCTGGAGATGGGCAGTACAGTATCTGCACTCTGAAGGAGGGGTGTTAATGTTGCAGTTTTATAACTGTAGTGTAAGCGCGCCTATGGCAAGACAGTGATGGAGTGAATGATGAAGAAAGTTTTTCTTTTTCGGGCCACCCTGCCTTGTTGGGAGATGGCCGATGCGTGTGTGTGTGTGTTTATATATATATATATATATATATATATATATATATATATATATATATATATATATATATATATATATATATATATATATATATATATATATATATATATATATATATACCATTACACCCTCCCTACCTCTGGTTCTACACTGCTGCTGCTCCCTGTTTCTCTCCCACATTATCAACATTACATTCTACTTTCATTTCAACGTTACCCACTCTCATTTACCATTTAAAAGGCTCTCGACAAATCCCCAGATCTTTGTGCGCACCATCCCTAGCACAACTATCCTCGGGGGGGGGGGTGTCTCAAGCCTATCATCCCAGGGGGTGTGTCCCAAGCCCAGCACCCTAGGGGAATGTTCTAAGCCCACCACCCCAGGGATGTGTTCTAAGCTCACCACTACTAATGGTGCTGAATGCCTGCCTTGCCTGGCAAGCATCCTCAGTAATCTAAGATTACTGTAACATTATTGTGTAGGAGAGAGTGGGGGGCGACGATGTAAGGGTGCAAGTCCCGTCCTCCCCAGATAATCTTCACTCCTAGCAAAGAATCCCTCCAGGAATCTTATAGCACTTTTTTGTTTTATATAAAGACTTAACTCTCACTAAAACACGAGAGTGAAGAATGGAGCTTCCCCAAATGTCAGTTCTTGAATCCTCGGTGTTGCTGATATTCATTAGTAATCTACTACTTTAACCCGCCTCATGGTAAGCGAAAGATACGTGATGCTCTAGTCCACGGAGCCACACTATCCTCAAGAATGATGCATCCAGCCAAGCTAGGTGTTGTACTCGTCGTCCGAATACATACGGTGGTGTGGATACCTCTGAGCCAATTTTATTCAACTCCTTGTTTGGTGTACTAACCCAACGAGCAGTATTGTATATTATTGATCAATACCACTTGTTCGTAGGTAAAACATACATTCTTTCTTTCTTTCAACTCACCAGCCGTATCCCACCGAGGCAGGGTGGCCCAAAAGGAAAAACGAAAGTTTCTGCTTTTAAATTTAGTAATATATACAGGAGAAGGGGTTACTAGCCCCTAAATTCCGGCATTTTAGTCGCCTCTTACGACACGCATGGCTTACGGAGGAAGAATTCTCTTCGACTTCGCCATGGAGAATATATATATATATATATATATATATATATATATATATATATATATATATATATATATATATATATATATATATATATATATATATATATATATATATATATATATATATAAGAGAGTTGGTATAACTATACTTTCATACATTCCCTTCTTAGCTTCCTTGGACAAAGTTCTTTGTGTCCACAGAATCCTCAGTGCACCATTCGCCTTTTTCACCTCGTCAGTTCTATGATTCACCTCATCTTTTATAGACTCATCTGCTGGCACGTCCACTCCTAAATATCTGAATACATTCAACTTCTCCATACTCTCTCCCTCCAATCTGATATCCAATCTTTCGTTTCCTAATTTTTTTATACTCTTCACCTTACTCTTTCCTATATTCACTTTTAATTTTCTTCTTTTACATTCCCCTTAAACTCATCCACCAACCTCTGCAACTTCTCTTCAGAATCTCCCAAAAGCACTGTGTCATCAGCAAAGAGCAACTGTCACAATTCCTACTTTGTTTTAATTTCTTTATCTTTTAACCCCACACCGCTTGACAACACCCGAATATTCACTTCTCTTACAACCCCATCTATAAATATATTGAACAACCATTGTAACATCACACATCCTTATCTAAGGCATACTTGGAAATAATCTCCCTCTCTCCTACATACTCTAATCTGAGCCTCACTATCCTCTTGAAAACTTTTCACTGCTTTCAATAACCTACATCCTCTTCCATACATTTGCAGCATCTGCCACACTGCCCCCCTATCCACCCTGTCATACGCCTTTTCCAAATCCATAAATGCCACAAAAAACTTTTTGTGGCATTTATGTTTCACAGTAAACACTTGGTCTACACACCACCTACCCTTCCTAAAGCCTCCTTATATATATATATATATATATATATATATATATATATATATATATATATATATATATATATATATATATATATACATACATCTGTATATATATATATATATATATATATATATATATATATATATATATATATATATATATATATATATATATATATATATATATATATATATATATATATATATATACACACACATATATATATATATATATATATATATATATATATATATATATATATATATATATATATGTACTTATATATATATATACACTGATCTCTGGCTGAAGGAGACTCGAACTTACGAACCTTGGAACAAGGTACGCAGTGCTATACCAATCGAGTCTCCTAACGCGCGACGACACCCGACTCATAAGATAGGAGGAACAATGCAGCAGGCCCGCTGGCCCAACTAGGCAGGTCCTTCACGACATTTCGCTAAAAAAATATTTGCCCAACCCAAGTACTCTACCCAATAATTAAGATTTATTATTTGTCAAATGTATTATTAAATTCTTCCCAAATTTTATTAATTATAAATGAATCTAATATATATATATATATATATATATATATATATATATATATATATATATATATATATATATATATATATATATATATATATATATATATATATATATATATATATATAAATTTTTATTTTTGTCATTTTTTCTAGAAAAAATTGTAAGGATCTTTTTTGACGTTTTTTTTCATTAATATATCTACACTCTCTACTGTATGCGATACATATTTTTTTTAATTTTTGCTAGAGGGGAAGAGGGTGGCCCAACAATGTGTCTAATCTCAGGGTCCCAGCTAGGTGGGCCCCTGCTGGCTGGGCCCTGGTTGGCTGGGCCCCTGCTGGCTGGGCCCTGGTTGGCTGGGCCCCTGCTGGCTGGGCCCTGGTTGGCTGGGCCTCTGCTGGCTGGGCCCTGGTTGGCTGGGCCTCTGCTGGCTGGGCCCTGGTTGGCTGGGCCTCTGCTGGCTGGGCCCTGGTTGGCTGGGCCTCTGCTGGCTGGGCCCTGGTTGGCTGGGCCTCTGCTGGCTGGGCCCTGGTTGGCTGGGCCTCTGCTGGCTGGGCCCTGGTTGGCTGGGCCCCTGCTGGCTTGGCCCCTGCTGGCTGGGCCCCTGCTGGCTGGGCCCCTGCTGGCTGGGTCCTGAATGGCTGGCCGACTGCGCCTCACCATTTACGAAACACAGCAACGCAAGAGAAAGAAATATAAGAGAACAATTAAGAGTCTAGAAAATTTGATACAACAGGGAAAGCGATTCGGCGAACTTAGATTCCCATGGGAACTGGAAAGTTGGCGAGAGAAACTCTTGGAAGAAGCGATGAGGAACTTCTTAAGTCAAAGTTTTAAGAAACCAATAAGAAAGGGTGAATGAAGAGACCAGAAGAAACTTTGTTTCTTCTTCTTCTTCAAGTATATTATAAAATACATTATAAAGCAATCTGTTCTGGCCAGCTACCATACAGTACTTTGATTAATTTCTCATAGAATTCTGACGTGAGTAAAATTAGGAGGTAACAAGCACTTACCAAACCGGGTTATTAAATAGGAATGGGGAATACTAGGAATGAGTGTGGGGAAACACTGAGACAAGTTGTGTTGGATGGGATAAGAAGTGTAGAGAAACAACAGAGAAAGACTTACCAAATACGAGGAGAAAAACAAAAACCAAACGATCCTGCAGTTTAATTAGGAATGAAGAGAGAAGAGAGACGAAGAGAGAAGTTGGTATGGAAGAGAAAGAACCTGGAAAAAGCGCAAATCAATGAAAAATTATGAGAAGCAAGAGGTTACTATGTGAGTAAGTTAATAAGCCAGAAGAATCCATAACAAAGGATTAAAACTTTTAAAGGATTACGGGGATACTAACAGGGTCAGCCGATTCAGGTTTACCACTCTCAAGCAATGATACAGTCTTTCCAGATTCACTGACTGCCGATGGGACAAGACGTAGTTGACGTTCTCCGTAAAAACTTGCAGCTGGCTCAGAGTTAGGGGCTTCTGCTAACCTTACCAGTGTATAGTATGTGGCTGGTTGAGAATTCCTTATGTAATTGTTAGCGAGTAGATTGCTAAAGCGGTGGAATCTGCCTAACTGATCCCAATTCTAATCCCTAGGAAGAGAAATAGGATGTATAAATCCAGGGTGGAATGAAGGAGGGACAGGGATCGTCCCAGAGAGAGAGTTGGAGAGAGGGTGAAGAGAATTTAACTGGTAGGGACTTTAGCATGCAGCAGATGTATGTGTGTGAGAGCGTCTTCGACTCAGGTGAGGAAAGACAAGTGGTTTTAGGATTTTAACTTGCTATTGGAGTGTAAACAAGGTATAATTTATGGAGACATTAAGGAAAACCAGTTTGCCATATTGTCCCCTCCGCACCCCTCTCCTCACTGGGTTTATTTTGCACTTCCCCCATCTCTCTCACTCCAGGCCCTCGAATACTTTCCAGGTAAATATTATCATGTATCTCTCTCTCCTCCTCTCCAGTGAGTACATGTTCAAGACTTGAAGGCGTTCACAGTAATTTAAGTGCTTTACTGGCTGAATGTGAGCTGTAAACGATCTCTGTATTTGTTCCAGTTCTGACATTTCTCCTGCTTTGAACGGGGCCGTCAGCACTAAACAATTTTCTGTAATGAGTGAGCACTAGCGATTTGAAGAGCTTCACCATCGGCATTATTTCCCTTGTTTTTGGAAGTTCTCAATACCCACCCCGTCATCCTCCTGGCTGTCGTGATCTTTGGTTTATTATGTTTTATTCATTCTTTCCATACCTAAGCAGCTGGAACTTATCGCCATTGAGCGTCATGTTCTTCTCCACTGTCCACTGGAAAATCTTAAAAATTTTAAACCCTGAAATCTGCAAACAAGAAGCAGGATTTACCACTTGGGATGTTTTGATTTTCGGTGTGATGTACTACCTGGTATGGCCCCTGGTGTACATACCCCTGGTTCCTCCAGTACTGATTTTGCATTTGATTGTATATTCGGCCATGATGGGCTGATGCCTGGCTTGGTATGTCCTCGTGTTGTGCCCCTCTGTCCCATCTGTAGCACTCTGATGGTCACCACTCTTGCAGAAGTGACTGCAAGAGTGGTGACTGCTAAAGTAGTGGCTGCATGAGTGGTGAATGTCAGAGTGGTGATTGCCAGATTGGTGGCTGCCAGAGTGGTGGCTGCCAGAATGGTGGCTACCTGTGGTGACTGCTAGAGTGATAAGCTGAAAGACTGGTGACTATCAGAGTAGTGACTATCAGTGTTGACTGCCGGAATGGTGACTACCAGCAGTGGCTTCCAGAGTGGTGAATGCCAGAGTGGTGGCTGCCAGTGGTTACTTCCAGAGTGGTGACTGCCAGAGTGTTGACTACATGTGGTGACTGCCAGAGTGGTGAATGCCAGTGGTTGCTGAAAGAGTGATGATTACCAGAGTCGTGACTACCAGAATGGTGACTACCTGTGTTGATTGTAGGAGTGGTGTCTACCAGAATGGTGACTACCAGAATGGTGACTACCAGTGTTGACTGTCGGAGTGATGACTACCAGAATGGTGACTACCAGTGATGACTGTCGGAGTGGTGACTGCCAGAGTGGTGGCTGAAAGACTGGTGACTGCCAGTGGTGACTGCACGAGTGGTGACTTCCAGAGTGGTGATTGTCACAGTAGAGGCTGAAAGAGTGGCGACTACTAGAGTGGTGGCTACCAAAGTGGTGACTGCCAGTGGTGACTGCACGAGGGGTGACTACCAGAGTGGTGCCTACCAGAGTGGTGACTGCCAGAGCGGTGAGTGCCAGAGTGATGACTGCCTGAATGGTGACTACCAGAGTGGTGGCTAACAGACTGGTGAATGCCAGAGTGGTGACTACTAGAGTGGTGACTGCCAGAGTGGTGAGCGCCAGAGTGAGTGCCACTCTGGCACTCACCACTCTGACACCACGCTGACACTCACAACCCTCGAAATCACCACCCTGGCACCCACCACTTTGAAACTCACCACTCTGACACTCACCACCCTGACACTCACCACCCTGACACTCATCACTCTGACACTCACCACCCTGACACTCACCACCCTGACACTCACCACCCTGACACTCACCACTCTGACACTCACCACCCTGACATTCACCACTCTGACACTCACCACTCTGACATTCACCACCCTGACACTCACCACTCTGACACTCACAACCCTGACACTCACCACCCTGGCACTCACCACCCTGGCACTCACCACTCTGGCAGTAAAAGGCCACAACCTGAGCCTCTTCTCATAATTATCAATAACCTGATAATGGCCACAAGGGCTCGTGTACCTTAACGAGACTGCACAATTTTTGTTCACCTGCACAAGCAATATTCCGGGAACACAATCTTGCTTTTAGTAGATAATACCTCAACGCTGCTTATTTTTCCTTGTGTGGTTTAAAGGGAATAGTCTGGCCTCTTCCCAGAGATAAAGTATCAACAAACAGGTCAACATGTAAATCAGATAAAGGAGGAAATCAGATCAACAAGGAAATCAGATCAACAAGGAAATCAGAATATAACAAGGTATCAGCAAACACACTCCTTTTCACAGAAAACGGGCAGATTTTCACCAACTCTCCGCAATAGCTTATTATAGAGGTTTAAACCTATAGAAAGTATCCCAGCAATTCTAGAATGCTGGGATACTTTCTACAAACTCTTCTCTATTTATGTCATATTTTTCAACTCTTAAAATGCCAAGCTATAATGTATTTGGGTACAGCAAGGGATGTGTATGTATTGCAAAGTACGGGAAGTCATGCGTATGATTTGATGTCTACAAGGAGTCATGTACTCACCTAATTCACCTAATTGTGGTTGCAGGGGCCGAGACTCAGCTCCTGGCTCCGCCTCTTCACTGATCGCTACTGGATCCTCTCTCTCTCTCTGCTTCCTGAGCTTTGTCATACCTCTTTTTAAAACTATGTATGGTTCCTGCCTCCACTACTTCACTTGCTAGGCTATTCCACTTGCTGACAACTCTATGACTGAAGAAATACTTCGTAACGTCCCTGTGACTCGTCTGAGTCTTCAGCATCCAGTTGTGACCCCTTGTCCCTGTGTCCCCTCTCTGGAACATCCTATCTCTGTCCACCTTGTCTATTCCCCGCAGTATCTTGTATGTCGTTATCATGTCTCCCCTGACCCTTCTGTCCTCCAGTGTCGTCAGTCCGATTTCCCTTAACCTTTCCTCGTACGACATTCCCTTGAGCTCTGGGACTAGCCTTGTTGCAAACCTTTGTACTTTCTCTAACTTCTTGACGTGCTTGACCAGGTGTGGGTTCCAGACTGGTGCTGCATACTCCAGTATGGGCCTAACATACACAGTGTATGTATGTATTAGTGCGTACATATAGCCATTTGTATGAATTACTGTTTACAATAACACATTTGCCTGTATAATGAGTGCAAGAAGTGTGTATTAATGTGTACACGTATTTGGGTTTGTTCTTCGTTGTAATGTTTGTATTAGTTTATAACGTAAGTTAAAAATAAATTGAGTATTAGCTTATCATTACATGTTAAAAAATCTTCTGGTGATACATTTTTTATAAATTATATATTAATTGATATTCTAATAAATAAACACACACACAGTATAGTACTGTTTTGTTATTGTATGTTGTTGCACGGTACTTGAGTGTTGCTGTACTGTTTTATGTTACTGTGCAGTTCTTGTGTGTTACTGTAGAGTTCTCGTCTGTTTTGTTACTGTTTTCGTGGGTTTCTGTACCGTGACTGGACCATAATGGTTCACGTCAGATCGAAACGTTATCGTAGGTTTCAGTCTCCCGTGTGCTGGTTGTGTATTGTTCTTATATAACCGCACTGTTTTAAAGTTATTGTATTTGTTACCCTACTGTTCAGCATATTACTGTTCTTGCGTGTTAGAGTAACGTTCTGTGTTACTGTATTGTTCTTGTATATTACCACACTGTCTGTTAGGTTTACGATACTGTTTTATTTGTTAGTTTACTGTTCTTGTTTGTTACTTCCCTTTTTTTCTATGCTGATGCAGTGTTCTTTTACGTTGCTGTAATTTCCTATAACATCTTCACAACAGTGTCTCCCTTATTGACCTTCACGTCTCACAAAACAAAAATGTTGACTCAAAATTCCCAAAATCTTCACTTAACATTTCTCAGACTCCACATCCCTCTCTCAATCACACTCATCTCCCTTATACCATAACAATACAAATAGGACTCTACACAGCAGACAAAGCAATACTCTCCGGGAATCAAGTCCACCATCATGGTAGTCTCCATATGATGACAAAACAGATTTCTTAAGCCGATACTGCAACCTGGCAAATTCAATTCATTATTTATGTGCCTTATACTGTTGTTTTATGCACCTACATGTTGCTGTACTGGACATTTGGCAATCCTAGCAACAAAAATGTATTTTCTTGCAATAATTCGCTTATTTTGTATGTTTAACATGGGCTAAATTATACTCATCCGTATAACCTCTGCCCTTCTTAGTCTCTGTCTGGTCGTCATTAACTGTATTTCACATAATTCTGTCAGTCACAGTTCTAACATAAACATTACCTGGTATACTCAGCAGAAAATACTTAAACATCTACTATTCATTTTACTTAAAAAATATTATGCACTTCCGTCTAGCACTGTGTTTGTTTTTTAAAGAACTGTGTTTTAGTTATTCTCGTCTGCCTACAAACGTTAAATGAAATTAAAACTCAGAAATGATTACACTACAGCAACAAGGCATCAGTAGTTTCAACAGTTGAATAGTTTCCTTCCAACAACGACAAAGTCACTATGAGTACAATAACAACGACAGTTTTATTGGAGTTATAAATACAGACTTACACTTGTATTCACCAGTTAAGGGATCTCTTATAACATCAAGTAAAATATGCGCCAGAATTAAGACATTTTGAACAAATTTGTTTACATTGTGAATGAGAAATAATCACGATATAGATCATAACTAATGAAATAAAAAATCGTAAATCGACCCATTTAGTAAATGCAACTTCTTAAAGTTTATCACCAAACTAATCATATTGAAGCTCCATCACACAAAATTATAGGACTCGCATAAGTATCAGGAAGTAGACTCATCAGGAAGTAGACTCATCAGGAAGTAGACTCATCAGGAAGTAGACTCATCAGGAAGTAGACTCATCAGTAAGTAGACTCATCAGGAAGTAGACTCATCAGTAAGTAGACTCATCAGGAAGTAGACTCATCAGGAAGTAGACTCATTTGTAGACTAAGTCTACAAAGTTGGGTAAAAACTTAATCCATTCACTTCTTAGAATGCCCTGAAACTTAGTGCTAACAGTAAACATGCTAATAACGCCCATAATGTTTAAATCTCTTAAAATATTATTTCATGAACTTTCATATAAGGAAAATTTGTGAAGATATCAAGTTCTCTCATGCTGGTAAAGGTCAATTATTCTAAGATACTTTAGCTGCCCTCCTTTTTCTCCATTAACCCGATTTTTCTTATCAGTTTTAAAAATTAGGTCAGTATAAAATAAATATATGTCTCAGTCCCTAAAAAAAAAACAAAAGGCCCTGCCAGGAGTCGAACCTGAGAGTGTTGCTTTAAGGCGGCTGTGCTGACCACTGCACCACAGAGTCATTATCTTCAGTAACTGAGATGACGGGAAGAACACTGACGTTCTTCTTTTGTTTATTAAAGATAAATTGTTTAACATAGGAAAAAAATACATGCACACTTATATACATTTTATTTTTAATAAAATATAAGCCCCTTTATATATAAAACATACACAAATATAAATAAAAATGATACTGGAGTACAGTCTTGACCCCGTCACTGCCTGCCACTGTCTGGTCACAACGACCCCGTCACTGCCTGCCACTGTCTGGCCACAACGACCCCGTCACTGCCTGCCACTGTCTGGCCACAACGACCCCGTCACTGCCTGCCACTGTCTGGCCACAACGACCCCGTCACTGCCTGCCACTGTCTGGCCACAACGACCCCGTCACTGCCTGCCACTGTCTGGCCACAACGACCCCGTCACTGCCTGCCACTGTCTGGCCACAACGACCCCGTCACTGCCTGCCACTGTCTGGCCACAACGACCCCGTCACTGCCTGCCACTGTCTGGCCACAACGACCCCGTCACTGCCTGCCACTGACTGGCCACAACGACCCCGTCACTGCCTGCCACTGTCTGGCTACAACGACCCCGTCACTGCCTGCCACTGTCTGGCTACAACGACCCCGTCACTGCCTGCCACTGTCTGGCCACAACGACCCCGTCACTGCCTGCCACTGTCTGGCTACAACGACCCCGTCACTGCCTGCCACTGTCTGGCTACAACGACCCCGTCACTGCCTGCCACTGTCTGGCCACAACGACCCCGTCACTGCCTGCCACTGTCTGGCCACAACGACCCCGTCACTGCCTGCCACTGTCTGGCCACAACGACCCCGTCACTGCCTGCCACTGACTGGCCACAACGACCCCGTCACTGCCTGCCACTGTCTGGCCACAACGACCCCGTCACTGCCTGCCACTGACTGGCCACAACGACCCCGTCACTGCCTGCCATTGTCTGGCCACAACTACCCCGTCACTGCCTGCCACTGTCTGGCTACAACGACCCCGTCACTGCCTGCCACTGTCTGGCCACAACGACCCCGTCACTGCCTGCCACTGACTGGCCACAACGACCCCGTTACTGCCTGCCATTGTCTGGCCACAACTACCCCGTCACTGCCTGCCACTGTCTGGCTACAACGACCCCGTCACTGCCTGCCACTGTCTGGCCACAACGACCCCGTTACTGCCTGCCACTCTCTGGCCACAACTACCCCGTCACTACCTGCCACTGTCTGGCTACAACGACCCCGTCACTGCCTGCCACTGTCTGGCCACAACGACCCCGTCACTGCCTGCCACTGACTGGCCACCACGACCCAGTCACTGCCTGCCACTGACTGACCACAACGACCCCGTCACTGCCTGCCACTGTCTGGTCACAACGCTTCTGTTTTGTTCTACAAGTGACTTTAATTATAAAGAAGTGAGTTTGAGACACCTGCTCAACACTCTTTACACAACTTACCATTTAATATATTTTTCCTGAATATTACAGATCTCTGGGAATAAATGTGCTTTATTATAGCTAAATAAAAATCATAGTCACCTCCGTGTAACAAATCACAAGTTCAAGAATGGGTAAGAACAGCTAGACGATGTTTCGCTCTTCCTTGGACCCTCTTAATAGAAACATCGATCAGTGTTGCTGTTCACATTCTTGACTTGTTATGTATATATTGATCATAAGAAGTGTTACTGTACAGTGACGTGATTATGAATGTGAATTACAAATGTATTCACTGTACAGTGAAATGATAATGAAGGTAGATAAAAGGTGTTACTCCCCTGGTAATTTTCCCTACAAAATAATTTATCGTAGTGTAAACTAAGCGTAATATACACACACTGATATATTTTCTAATATTTGTTTTATAATGTAGAGGCTAGGACCTTGGGTAGCTTTAAGAAGAGACTGGACAAATATATGAGTGGGAGGGTGTGATGAATGGTTTGAAAAACCGACATGTTGAAGATTGAGACACTTATGCAGCATATGGGAATCTTTATTCAGGAAACGTTTCGCCACGCAGTGGCTTCATCAGTCCAATACAAAGAGGAAGGCGTAAGGAGAGGAGGAGAATGAGGTAATCAGTCCCTCAACCTGGAGTCGATGTGTTCAGTCCATCAATCTTGTAGAATGTACAGCATAGGGCCGTAGACGTGGCTTATATACTGTAGTGAGGTGACGTGAAGCAGTTGGAGGCGGGGTCATAGTGGTACCATCCACTAGTCGAAGTAGGTCTTCGTCCAAAGGTTGAACAAGTGTTGAAGAATTCTTTGTAACAAGATCCCATGATGCTGCTGTGTCTGACAGTTGTGATGAATGGTTTGAAAAACCGACATGTTGAAGATTGAGACACTTATGCAGCATATGGGAATCTTTATTCAGGAAACGTTTCGCCACGCAGTGGCTTCATCAGTCCAATACAAAGAGGAAGGCGTAAGGAGAGGAGGAGAATGAGGTAATCAGTCCCTCAACCTGGAGTCGATGTGTTCAGTCCATCAATCTTGTAGAATGTACAGCATAGGGCCGTAGACGTGGCTTATATACTGTAGTGAGGTGACGTGAAGCAGTTGGAGGCGGGGTCATAGTGGTACCATCCACTAGTCGAAGTAGGTCTTCGTCCAAAGGTTGAACAAGTGTTGAAGAATTCTTTGTAACAAGATCCCATGATGCTGCTGTGTCTGACAGTTGTGATGAATGGTTTGAAAAACCGACATGTTGAAGATTGAGACACTTATGCAGCATATGGGAATCTTTATTCAGGAAACGTTTCGCCACGCAGTGGCTTCATCAGTCCAATACAAAGAGGAAGGCGTAAGGAGAGGAGGAGAATGAGGTAATCAGTCCCTCAACCTGGAGTCGATGTGTTCAGTCCATCAATCTTGTAGAATGTACAGCATAGGGCCGTAGACGTGGCTTATATACTGTAGTGAGGTGACGTGAAGCAGTTGGAGGCGGGGTCATAGTGGTACCATCCACTAGTCGAAGTAGGTCTTCGTCCAAAGGTTGAACAAGTGTTGAAGAATTCTTTGTAACAAGATCCCATGATGCTGCTGTGTCTGACAGTTGTGATGAATGGTTTGAAAAACCGACATGTTGAAGATTGAGACACTTATGCAGCATATGGGAATCTTTATTCAGGAAACGTTTCGCCACGCAGTGGCTTCATCAGTCCAATACAAAGAGGAAGGCGTAAGGAGAGGAGGAGAATGAGGTAATCAGTCCCTCAACCTGGAGTCGATGTGTTCAGTCCATCAATCTTGTAGAATGTACAGCATAGGGCCGTAGACGTGGCTTATATACTGTAGTGAGGTGACGTGAAGCAGTTGGAGGCGGGGTCATAGTGGTACCATCCACTAGTCGAAGTAGGTCTTCGTCCAAAGGTTGAACAAGTGTTGAAGAATTCTTTGTAACAAGATCCCATGATGCTGCTGTGTCTGACAGTTGTGATGAATGGTTTGAAAAACCGACATGTTGAAGATTGAGACACTTATGCAGCATATGGGAATCTTTATTCAGGAAACGTTTCGCCACGCAGTGGCTTCATCAGTCCAATACAAAGAGGGGAGGAGAATGAGGTAATCAGTCCCTCAACCTGGAGTCGATGTGTTCAGTCCATCAATCTTGTAGAATGTACAGCATAGGGCCGTAGACGTGGCTTATATACTGTAAGTGTCTCAATCTTCAACATGTCGGTTTTTCAAACCATTCATCACAACTGTCAGACACAGCAGCATCATGGGATCTTGTTACAAAGAATTCTTCAACACTTGTTCAACCTTTGGACGAAGACCTACTTCGACTAGTGGATGGTACCACTATGACCCCGCCTCCAACTGCTTCACGTCACCTCACTACAGTATATAAGCCACGTCTACGGCCCTATGCTGTACATTCTACAAGATTGATGGACTGAACACATCGACTCCAGGTTGAGGGACTGATTACCTCATTCTCCTCCTCTCCTTACGCCTTCCTCTTTGTATTGGACTGATGAAGCCACTGCGTGGCGAAACGTTTCCTGAATAAAGATTCCCATATGCTGCATAAGTGTCTCAATCTTCAACATGTCGGTTTTTCAAACCATTCATCACAACTGTCAGACACAGCAGCATCATGGGATCTTGTTACAAAGAATTCTTCAACACTTGTTCAACCTTTGGACGAAGACCTACTTCGACTAGTGGATGGTACCACTATGACCCCGCCTCCAACTGCTTCACGTCACCTCACTACAGTATATAAGCCACGTCTACGGCCCTATGCTGTACATTCTACAAGATTGATGGACTGAACACATCGACTCCAGGTTGAGGGACTGATTACCTCATTCTCCTCCTCTCCTTACGCCTTCCTCTTTGTATTGGACTGATGAAGCCACTGCGTGGCGAAACGTTTCCTGAATAAAGATTCCCATATGCTGCATAAGTGTCTCAATCTTCAACATGTCGGTTTTTCAAACCATTCATCACAACTGTCAGACACAGCAGCATCATGGGATCTTGTTACAAAGAATTCTTCAACACTTGTTCAACCTTTGGACGAAGACCTACTTCGACTAGTGGATGGTACCACTATGACCCCGCCTCCAACTGCTTCACGTCACCTCACTACAGTATATAAGCCACGTCTACGGCCCTATGCTGTACATTCTACAAGATTGATGGACTGAACACATCGACTCCAGGTTGAGGGACTGATTACCTCATTCTCCTCCTCTCCTTACGCCTTCCTCTTTGTATTGGACTGATGAAGCCACTGCGTGGCGAAACGTTTCCTGAATAAAGATTCCCATATGCTGCATAAGTGTCTCAATCTTCAACATGTCGGTTTTTCAAACCATTCATCACAACTGTCAGACACAGCAGCATCATGGGATCTTGTTACAAAGAATTCTTCAACACTTGTTCAACCTTTGGACGAAGACCTACTTCGACTAGTGGATGGTACCACTATGACCCCGCCTCCAACTGCTTCACGTCACCTCACTACAGTATATAAGCCACGTCTACGGCCCTATGCTGTACATTCTACAAGATTGATGGACTGAACACATCGACTCCAGGTTGAGGGACTGATTACCTCATTCTCCTCCTCTCCTTACGCCTTCCTCTTTGTATTGGACTGATGAAGCCACTGCGTGGCGAAACGTTTCCTGAATAAAGATTCCCATATGCTGCATAAGTGTCTCAATCTTCAACATGTCGGTTTTTCAAACCATTCATCACAACTGTCAGACACAGCAGCATCATGGGATCTTGTTACAAAGAATTCTTCAACACTTGTTCAACCTTTGGACGAAGACCTACTTCGACTAGTGGATGGTACCACTATGACCCCGCCTCCAACTGCTTCACGTCACCTCACTACAGTATATAAGCCACGTCTACGGCCCTATGCTGTACATTCTACAAGATTGATGGACTGAACACATCGACTCCAGGTTGAGGGACTGATTACCTCATTCTCCTCCTCTCCTTACGCCTTCCTCTTTGTATTGGACTGATGAAGCCACTGCGTGGCGAAACGTTTCCTGAATAAAGATTCCCATATGCTGCATAAGTGTCTCAATCTTCAACATGAGTGGGAGGGGCTGGGTTTGATTGGTGTCAAGGGGTACGGGAGTTATTTCTTGAGTAGCTTTAGGTAGATGTCGTTTTGATAAGGACCTGCCTCGTATGGGCCAGTAGGCCTTCTGCAGTGTTCCTACATTCTTATGTTCTTAAACATAAGAACATAAGAAAGGAGGAACACTGCAGCAGGCCTGTTGGCCCATACTAGGCAGGTCCTTTACAATTCATCCCACTAACAAACATTTGACCTACCCAATTTTCAATGCTACCCAAGAAATAAGCTCTGATGTGCAAGTCCCACTCAAATCCAACCCTTCCCACTCATGTACTTATCCAACCTAAATTTGAAACTACCCAAAGTCCTAGCCTCAATAACCCAACTAGGTAGACTGTTCCACTCATCTACTACCCTATTTCCAAACCAATACTTTCCTATGTCCTTTCTAAATCTAAACTTATCTAATTTAAATCCATTACTGCGGGTTCTCTCTTGGAGAGATATCCTTAAGACCTTGTTAATATCCCCTTTATTAATACCTATTTTCCACTTATACACTTCAATCAGGTCTCCCCTCATTCTTCGTCTAACAAGTGAATGTAACTTAAGAGTCTTCAATCTTTCTTCATAAGGAAGATTTCTAATGCTATGTATTAATTTAGTCATCCTACGCTGAATGTTTTCTAACGAATTTATGTCCATTCTGTAATATGGAGACCAGAATTGAGCTGCATAATCTAGGTGAGGCCTTACTAATGATGTATAAAGCTGCAGTATGACCTCTGGACTTCTGTTGCTTACACTTCTTGATATAAATCCCAGTAATCTATTTGCCTTATTTCGTATGCTTAGGCATTGCTGTCTTGGTTTAAGGTTGCTGCTTACCATGACCCCCAAGTCCTTTTCGCAATCTGTATGGCTAAGTTCTACATTATTTAACTTATAAGTGCTAGGGTTATGGACACTCCCGAGCTTCAGAACCTTGCATTTATCTACATTGAACTGCATCTGCCACTTTTCTGACCAAGAGTAGAGTTTGTCTAAATCCTCCTGAAGTTCCCTAACATCTACGTTTGAATCAATTATCCTACCTATCTTCGTGTCATCGGCGAATTTGCTCATATCACTAGTAATTCCTTCATCAAGATCATTGATATATATTATAAACAACAACGGGCCCAAGACTGATCCCTGTGGAACGCCACTTGTTACTGATCCCCACTCGGATTTAACCCCATTTATGGACACTCTCTGCTTCCTGTCTGTGAGCCATGATTTGATCCACGAGAGCACCCTTCCCCCAATGCCATGAGCTGCTACTTTCTTCAACAGTCTTTGGTGCGGAACTCTATCAAATGCCTTACTAAAATCTAAGTAAACAATATCAAATTCTTTATCGTGGTCAACAGCCTCAAAAGCTTTACTGAAGAAAGTTAATAAATTAGTTAGACAAGACCGGCCTCTTGTGAATCCATGCTGAGTATCATTAATCAAGCTATGCTTATCGAGATGGCTTCTTATAATCTCAGCTATAATTGACTCTAGCAACTTGCCTACAATTGAGGTCAGGCTTATTGGGCGGTAATTTGACGGTAACGACTTGTCCCCTGTTTTAAAAATAGGAATTACATTAGCCATCTTCCACATATCAGACACTACACCTGTTTGAAGAGATAAATTAAAAATATTAGTTAATGGTTCACAGACTTCCATTTTGCATTCCTTAAGAACCCTTGAAAAAACCTCATCAGGACCCGGTGACTTATTTTGCTTCAGTCGGTCTATCTGCTTCACAACCATTTCACTAGTGACTGTGATGTTACATAATTTATCTTCTTCTGATCCACTATAAAAATTAATTACCGGAATATTATTAGTGTCTTCCTGTGTAAAAACCGAGAGAAAATAATTATTTAAAATCGAGCACATTTCATTCTCTTTGTCAGTAAGATGCCCATAGTTATTTTTAAGGGGACCTATCTTATCTCTGACTTTTGTTCTATATACCTGGAAAAAACTTTTTGGGTTAGTTTTAGAATCCCTAGCAACTTTAATTTCATAGTCCCTTTTAGCTTTTCTTATCCCCTTTTTAATGTCCCTCTTAATGTCAATATACTGATTCATAAGGTGACCCTCGCCTCTTTTGATACGCCTATAAATTCCTTTCTTATGCCCTAGTAGATATTTCAGCCTATTATTCATCCATTTTGGGTCATTTCTATTTGATCTAATTTCCTTATAAGGGATAAACGTTCTTTGAGCAGCATGTATTGTGTTCAGAAAACTGTCATATTGATAGCTCTCTTCGTTACCCCAGTCAACAGATGATAAGTGTTCTCTAAGCCCATCGTAATCTGCTAAGCGAAAATCTGGGACTGTTACTGAATTATCCCTACTATCATACTTCCATTCAATTCTAAATGTAATTGATTTGTGGTCGCTAGCACCCAGTTCCTCTGAAACTTCTAAATTATTAACAAGGGATTCATTGTTTGCCAGAACTAAGTCAAGCAGGTTATTTCCCCTTGTAGGTTCTGTCACAAACTGCTTCAAAAAACAATCCTGAACTACTTCTAAGAAATCGTATGATTCTAAATTCCCAGTCAAGAAATTCCAATCAATATGACTAAAGTTAAAGTCTCCTAGAATTACTACATTATCGTGCCTTGTGGCCCTAACAATTTCCTCCCATAGTAGTCTCCCTTGGTCCCTATCTAAATTTGGGGGACGGTATATCACACCTAAAATTAATTTTTCATGCCCCTCTGAAAATTCTATCCAAACAGACTCTGTATGTGTTACTTCAGACTTAATACCCGTTTTTATGCAACAGTTCAAGCGATCTCGGACATACAATGCCACCCCACCCCCCTTCCCGATACTTCTATCTACTTGGAACAATTTAAAACCCTGAATGTGACATTCTGCAGGCATGTCCCGACTTTTTGAATTAAACCACGTCTCAGTAATGGCAAATACATCTATGTTACCTGCACTAGCAACTAGTCTCAACTCGTCCATCTTATTCCTAGCACTGCGACTATTTGTGTAATAAATTTTTAATGACCCTCCACTCTCTTTACCCTTCCTGCTCCTTTCTGTTATTCCACTAAACTTATTACTGTCCTTGTCAATTAGTGCCACTGGCTTTCCAATATCCACCTCATTTTGCCTATTACTAGTTCTCCTAGTACTCATGTTACTACCCTGCGACTTCACAGTTTTCCCGCCAAAACCCATACCACTAACTATTCCTAGTTTAAAGACCTAACAGCTCCCTCCACTGCGTTGGCCAGTGCTCCCACCCCACACCTAGATAAGTGAACCCCATCCCTGGCATACATGTCATTTCTGCCATAGAAGAGGTCCCAGTTGTCAATGAATGTTACTGCATTTTCCTTACAGTACTTGTCCAGCCAGCAATTGACACCAATTGCTCTGGACAACCATTCATTTCCAACTCCTCTCCTTGGCAAAATGCCACATATGACAGGTTTCCCACCCTTCCTCCTAATTATCTCTATTGCTGACCTATACCTGCTAATCAGGTCCTCACTCCTACGTCTGCCAACATCGTTGCCTCCAGCACTGAGACAGATAATAGGATTGCTCCCATTACCTCTCATGATGTCATCCAGACGGCTAACAATATCCTTCATCCCAGCCCCAGGAAAACACACTCTCTGCCTCCTACTCCTATCCTTCAAACAGAATGCCCTATCCATGTACCTAATCTGGCTATCCCCAACAACAACAATGTTTTTACCTTCCTTGGCGTCGTCCGTCGTGATGCTCCGAGTAGTCGACTCACATTCGCCAGGTAGCATTACACCACTTGTAGAATTCGTCAAGACGTTCTCGATGGTCTTCGTTGGGGTTTCTAGGGATGTCTTACTCACGTCTGCCAATGCTTCTTTGGTGCTCGTTGTGGCATTCCCAGCAGAACACTCACATTCGTCAGGTAGCACCGAGAATGAGTTGGAAGTTTCCACGGTAGTCTTCTGGTTTCTCGTTGTTTCAGCCTCTCCAACCGTTTTCTTGATCTTCAGCTTGGTTCCATGTTGCCCGACCACTGACCAAGCTCCCCTCTTAACCTGGGGACTCACAACAGAAGGATTACTACGAATCCTCTTGTTCTCCTCCGTTAATCGCCGTATCTCCATCTTAGCAACTCTGAGCTCCTCTCTCAGCTGCTGGTAAAGTTGCTCAAGAGAAGGCATCCTGGTACAGATTCACAGAGAGCACACAAATAGGTCTTCACAGAGCTAAGTACACGTCACCACTGAGCTAAGTACACGTCACCACTGAGCTAAGTACACGTCACCACTCAAAGCTAAGTACACGTCACCACTGAGCTAAGTACACGTCACCACTGAGCTAAGTACACGTCACCACTGAGCTAAGTACACGTCACCACTGAGCTAAGTACACGTCACCACTGGAGAAGGAGTTGAACCATATCTCAGATATCGTATTGGGAAGAGGGAAAGGTTTGAATTAGACCCAAAATATTTTACAAATATTGTAAGAAAATAAGGAGAGCATAGATCAGTCATCGTATGGGGGAGAGAGGAAGTATGTAGATATAATAATAATAATAATACTAATACTAATACTAATAATAATAATAATAATAATAATAATAATAATAATAATAATAATAATAATAATAATAATAATAATAATAATAATAATAATTGAGACACTTATTCAACATATGGGACTCTTTACTGAAGAAACGTTTCGCCACACAGTGGCTTCATCAGTCCAATACAAAGCAGAAATGGGTTAGGAGAGGAGGACTTTGAGGTAATCAGTCCCTCAACCTGGAATCAATGCGTTCAGTCCATCACTCTTGTAGGAAGTGTTCAGTCCATCACTACCATTTCTACAAGATTGATGGACTGAACACATCAACTCCAGGCTGAGGGACTGATTACCTCAAACTCCTCCTCGCCTTACCCATTTCTACTTTGTATTGGACTGATGAAGCCACTGTGTGGCGAAACGTTTCTTCAATAAAGATTCCCATGTGTTGCATAAGTGTCTCAATTTTTCAACTTGTCGGTTTTCAAAACCATTCATCACAATAATAATAATAATAATAATAATAATAATAATAATAATAATAATAATAATAATAATAATAATAATAATAATAATAATAATAATAATAATAATAATAATAAGATACAGATAGCCGCTGGTTATGTAGAGCATTTCAGGCATATTAAGTTAATCTTGTACCCTGGGATGCGACCAACAACAGTCGCCTAACACCCAGATGCCTACTTCCTGCTAGGTGAACAGGGTCAGCAGGTGTAAGGAAACATGCACAACGTTTCACCCGCGCTAGGGATCCCATACCTCACTGAACATAAGTACTCCTGAATTGCACATTAGTCTTCCACTTCCTCTGTTAACTACTCAGAAGAATACAAAGTATGTGTACGATGAATTCACATTATCAAGTCTTTTATGTAGAAGATACTAGCGGAAAATTTACAAAGAATTCTTTCACAGGAATTTCACCCCTTCGTCAATGTCAGCAAAAATACCCCTCGACAATCGTTCACAAAAGTCTAGCTCTAGCTAGAGAAATTTATAATTCAAACCCACAGGAGGAATATGTAGAGAAGAATACCACTTCCCGGCTTTTACCGAAGGCTACTATCATTTCTCACAGCTCTTGCAGTGCTCAGTGTAATATATTTCAGTGTGTGGAAAGTGAGCCATCTTTAAAACAGTGAAATGAGATTTGTGATTAAGATGTCGGGCTACACAGGAAAAGTTTGTTTCTTAATTTTGATTTTCACGTTTCAGGAAAATAAAATTTCAGTTGAGGGAGTGTTTCACGGCTCCGGCTGATAATAATGGTGTCTAAAATCTAAATACAAAATATTAATGAGCTTCAGACCACCAGAATTGCAAAATATGCTTATATTATTTGATTATTTATCCATTAAGCTAAAAATACTTTTCGTGTTACTGATGTAGAGATTTTTAGAAGTTTAAACATTATATATATCTTTCTTTGAACAAACCGGCCGTATCCCACCGAGGCAGGGTGGCCCAAAATGAAAAACGAAAGTTTCTCTTTTTAAATTTAGTAATTTGTACAGGAGAAGGGGTTACTAGCCCCTTGCTCCCGGCATTTTAGTCGCCTCTTACAACACGCATGGCTTACGGAGGAAGAATTCTGTTCCACTTCCCCATGGAGATAAGAGGAAATAAACAAGAACAAAAACTAGAAAGAAAATAGAAGAAAACCCAGAGGGGTGTGTATATATATATGCTTGTACATGTACGTGTAGTGTGACCCAAGTGTAAGTAGAAGTAGCAAGACGTACCTGAAATCTTGCATGTTTATGAGACAGACAAAAGACACCAGCAATCCTACCATCATGTAAAACAATTAATTACAGGCTTTCATTTTACACTCACTTGGCAGGATGGTAGTACCTCCCTGGGTGGTTGCTGTCTACCAACCTACTACCTACACATTATATATATATATATATATATATATATATATATATATATATATATATATATATATATATATATATATATATATATATATATATATATATATATATATATATATATATATATATATATATATATATATATATGCAAAACAACCACTCTGAAAGAATAGAGAAATTCCAAGCGCTTTCGTGACTACTCACGAATGTGAGTAGTCACGAAATCGCTTGGAATTTCTCTATTCTTTCAGAGTGGTTGTTTTGCATATTCTAAATCACCTGTTTACTGTGATCTTATTGCACATATATATATATATATATATATATATATATATATATATATATATATATATATATATATATATATATATATATATATATATATATATATATATATATATATATATATGTCGTGCCGAATAGGCAGAACTTGCGATTTTGGCTTAAATAGCAACGCTCATCTTGCTATGTAAGACAAGTGAAAATTTGTGTATGCAGTAATTTCGCCAAAATCATTCTGAACCTAACGAAAAAAAATATATTTCACTGTGCTTGTTTAGTATTAAATTACTGTAAACAAATCTAAAATATATTTAGTTTGGTTAGGCTAAAATAAATTGTTCTTGTTATAATAAGGTTAGGTAAGTTTTCTAAGTTCCTTTTGGTGCAAAATTATAATTTTTTACATCAACATTAATGAAAAAAATATATCTTTTAACGTATAAAAGAAAATTTTAGAAAGGACTTAATTTTAAATGAGTTCTTGCTAATTGACCAGTTTTACATATTCGGCACGATATATATATATATATATATATATATATATATATATATATATATATATATATATATATATATATATATATATATATATATATATATATGTATATATATATATATATATATATATATATATATATATATATATATATATATATATATATATATATATATATATATATATATATATATATATATATATAGAGAGAGATAGAGAGTAGAGAGAGTAGAGAAGATCCACTTCGAGGACAGCGTGAAACAAGCTTTTATGCCACATGACGGGCAGAAAGCAGCAACTTCACTCTGGTTGTACCCTTCTCCAGAACATCACTCCATCTGAGATCATACATACCCAGGATGACTCGAGTATGGAACACATTCGTACAGAATAATGATGTCAACGAGATAAAGTCAGTTGATCAAATGAAAATGCTGGCCCACAGATGGCTCCAACTTCATCCTGTTCCCTACTTGTATGTCTCATAACAATAAAAATGCTTTCATATGAGCTGATGTAGGTAACAGCTCTTAGCTTGCAAATAAAGTTAGGAATCCTTAACCTGTAAATAGCTTGTCAATAAAGCTAGGGATCAAACCCTGTGTAAAAAAAAAAAAAAAAAAAAAAAAAAAAAAAAAAAAAAAAAAAAATAAAAAAAATAAAAAAAAAAAAAGAGAGAGAGAGAGAGAGAGAGAGAGAGAGAGAGAGAGAGAGAGAGAGAGTGAGAGAGAGAGAGAGAGAGAGAGAGAGAGAGAGAGAGAGAGAGAGAGAGAGAGAGAGAGAGAGAGAGAGAGAGAGAGAGAGAGAGACAGACAGACAGACAGACAGACAGACAGATTTATTCAGATTCTTTTGTAATGCTTATATTTAAGTATCTTTATTTTACAAGTAAAACTTACAATTTTGAGACAAATTCAAGTGCAAAAGTAAAAATTAAGAGCATGGTACGAAGAATATAATCAATACCATTAGAGAACTTGGCGTGTAAAATATTACTGTAGATAACTGGAAAGAAAAATGAAAAACGAAATTTTATTTTTTCCTCTCTCTGCCAGAGCTTAATAATGGACAAGGAGACCCAGTTAGTCCATATCTAAATCCACAAAGACATCCAGTTTTACACTTAAAAAATAAATTATTAGCAGTCTTCAGAGCCGTAAGTATTGGCAACAATGTGCTGTTTTACTGGGCTGTTCCCTAATTGTAGAATACTTCTCATTCCTGAGACCTCGCTGCTCTGGCGGGTAAACTGGAAAGGAATACCGACAATCAGTAACGTTTGTTGTTGTTGTCACTTGGAAGAGGCTGCTTGTCTTCTCTTCCGCATTTATTGCATCACAGAGAGAGGATAAATACATGAATAACCTTCACATGGGAGACAGAAGCTTACAACGACATTTCGGTCCGACTTGGACCATTTACGAAGTCACTTTACATATGATCAAAGTCGGACCGAAAGGTCGTCGTAAGTTTCTCTCTCTCCTATGTGCAGGTTATTTGTGTATTATTCCAGTCACGGTATTGTGCCTTTTAGTTGTTCAGATCTTTATTCTAGGAATAAATGTATCTAACTGTTGCACGTTTGTCTTACTTATCAACTTGTCGGTATTTTATTCACACTCTCATACACTGCAACACAACGGTATCTTATCGGAATAAAGACACCAAATTGTTGCAAATGCGTTAATATCTTGAGGACACATGTTGCAGTTCATGGCACGTGCTGTTTCCTGAGTTGTTGTGAAGTAAGACAGAGGTTTCTGTTGGGAATTATTTGTGCTTAAAAGTATCACAAATACACTTGATTTGGTGGAAGTCAAAGCCACATATATTGCCAGCAAATCTGTGTCAGGACCAGCAATAACAATCTGACATTGCTAATACCTCGAGTATTGGGCTATTGTTTAAGATTTAAGGACTTTACTCTGACGACAACAAGAAGTTAGTAAAATATTGAATTTCCTGGACGACTGAACGTTCAGTAAGACATTAAACATTAACATTCTACTGGAATTGTGCTGAACGAGACATCAAACACCATAAATGTGTGTGGCTTAACCCAACCCTCTTTAACTAAATCATCTAATACTATTATGCCTCTGTACCTTACGTTTTTCTAGACCTGTTGAATTCTATATTCATCAAGATTCGCTAAAACTATTATCATGGCTATTAAGACTTAATAAAGACAGATTTTAGACACAGACATCAGTGAACAGACTTTAAAAATTACTGATATATCCCCACCTTTGAAAGGTGGCAGAAAGGGGAATCTCTAGAGTTACAGTCCTTACGTTACACAGTGCCCAAAAACAACGAAGGTTTACGTTATTATTATTATAATAATAAAAAAAAGCGTTAAACCACAAGGGCTATACAGCGCTGCGAAGGTTTACAAGAAGTTGTTCCAGCCTCTTGAATTCTTAGTTTTCTATGGAACATTAGATAAAAGAGATGAATATACTGTATATTCAATTTTTTCCTCTAATGTTCCACAATAAACTGAAAGTTGCAAGAGGCAGGAACACCTTGTTATAAACCCCAGTGATTTGGGGTTATTTAAACCATGTGATTACACATATTTGGCAAAGTTTTCAGTATTATGCAAAAGCTTGTTGAAGGCTTTGCCAAAGTTTGTGTAAATATTTGCACAAACTTTGCGAAACTCTTCGATAAGCTTGACGACGGATTAATTGGAATTCCTGGAAAAGAAGATACATAATAAATAGTCTTCCTATTACATCTACGTACTAGACTAGGCAGCCCACTAGACTAGGTAGCCCACTAGACTAGGTAGCCCACTAGACTAGGCAGTGCACTAGACTAGGCAGTGCACTAGACTAGGCAGCCCACTAGACTAGGCAGTGCACTAGACTAGGCAGCCCACTAGAATAGGCAGCCCACTAGACTAGGCAGCCCACTAGACTAGGCAGCCCACTAGACTAGGCAGCCCACTAGACTAGGCAGCCCACTAGACTAGGCAGCCCACTAGACTAGGCAGCCCACTAGACTAGGCAGCCCACTAGACTAGGCAGCCCACTAGACTAGGCAGCGCACTAGACTAGGCAACCCACTAGACTAGGCAGTGCACTAGACTAGGCAGCCCACTAGACTAGGCAGTGCACTAGACTAGGCAGCCCACTAGACTAGGCAGTCCACTAGACTAGGCAGCCCACTAGACTAGGCAGCCCACTAGACTAGGCAGCCCACTAGACTAGGCAGCCCACTAGACTAGGCAGCCCAATAGACTAGGCAGCCCACTAGACTAGGCAGCCCACTAGACTAGGCAGCCCACTAGACTAGGCAGCCCACTAGACTAGGCAGCGCACTAGACTAGGCAGCCCACTAGACTAGGCAGCCCACTAGACTAGGCAGCCCAATAGACTAGGCAGCCCACTAGACTAGGCAGCCCACTAGACTAGGCAGCCCACTAGATTAGGCAGCCCACTAGACTAGGCAGCGCACTAGACTAGGCAGCCCACTAGACTAGGCAGCCCACTAGACTAGGCAGCGCACTAGACTAGGCAGTGTACTAGACTAGGCAGCGCACTATACTAGGCAGCCCACTAGACTAGGCAGCGCACTAGACTAGGCAGTGTACTAGAATAGGCAGTGTACTAGACTAGGCAGTGTACTAGACTAGGCAACGCACTAGACTAGGCAGTGTACTAGACTAGGCAGCGCACTAGACTAGGCAGCCCACTAGACTAGGCAGCCCACTAGACTAGGCAGCGCACTAGACTAGGCAGCCCACTAGACTAGGCAGCCCACTAGACTAGGCAGCCCACTAGACTAGGCAGCGCACTAGACTAGGCAGCCCACTAGACTAGGCAGCCCACTAGACTAGGCAGCGCACTAGACTAGGCAGTGTACTAGACTAGGCAGCGCACTAGACTAGGCAGCCCACTAGACTAGGCAGCGCACTAGACTAGGCAGCCCACTAGACTAGGCAGCCCACTAGACTAGGCAGCCCACTAGACTAGGCAGCGCACTAGACTAGGCAGCCCACTAGACTAGGCAGCCCACTAGACTAGGCAGCGCACTAGACTAGGCAGTGTACTAGACTAGGCAGCGCACTAGACTAGGCAGCCCACTAGACTAGGCAGCGCACTAGACTAGGCAGTGTACTAGACTAGGCAGCGTACTAGACTAGGCAATGTACTAGACTAGGCAGCGCACTAGACTAGGCAGTGTACTAGACTAGGCAGCGCACTAGACTAGGCAGTGTACTAGACTAGGCAGCGCACTAGACTAGGCAGCCCACTAGACTAGGCAGCGCACTAGACTAGGCAGTGTACTAGACTAGGCAGCCCACTAGACTAGGCAGCGCACTAGACTAGGCAGCGCACTAGACTAGGCAGTGTACTAGACTAGGCAGTGTACTGGACTAGGCACTGTACTAGACTAGGCAGCCCACTAGACTAGGCAGCCCACTAGACTAGGCAGCGCACTAGACTAGGCAGCCCACTAGACTAGGCAGCGCACTAGACTAGGCAGCGCACTAGACTAGGCAGTGTACTAGACTAGGCAGTGTACTAGACTCGGCAGTGTACTAGACTAGGCAGTGTACTAGATGTTACAAAAAACTCGATTTCTAATAATGATAGAGATCTCCAGGTAATACTAGAAAGTACTGCCCTTCTAGCACCCAGCCTGTTACTGGGTTTTTGTAACAATTAGTCAGTATCCTGGTCCAATTATCCATTAGATTATTATTGTTATAATCAAAGGGGAAGCGCTAAACCCGGAGGATTATACAGCGCCTGGGGGGGGATATGGAAGGCATTCAGGCTTAATTCGGGGAACTGGAGCACAGATCCAATTCCCTAAATCAAGAGCCCCCTACAAAATCAAGGGACTTTCCTTGAGGGGATTATCCATTAGAATTTAGTAAGATTCAATAGTGCTTCAGGATTACAACTGGTAGGATACTAACTAAAGAAATTAAAATTTAATAAGTTTATTAATAACAATAAAGTTGTCTAGGCGTATATTATCAAAGTAAATTAAAGTAATCAATTGAATATAATATAGGATACAAGTTGGTACACTTCTCTCGTGTACAGTAGTACTGTGCTGAAGGCACATATCACATCTTTATGGCTTTTAAGTACCGTCTGGTACATTGTTAGCATTTAATAACACAATACAATTATATACGAGTAAGTTTGTGTGTATGTGTGTAAGTGCTCTAAGTAGTTCGCTATGTCTCAAGACTCGACTGGACTTAACCAGTGACTGACTAAAAGTCCTCACATAAACTAACTTCTTGACCAACCTGGCAATCAGAACAGCTTGCTTCAACAATAAAACGACTTTTAAGCTGAACAGCAATATAACAAGCAACAGCGACACAGAATCGGGAACAAGGAGATAATATAACGACACTAAGTAGGGATCATCTGCAGATCCTCCACAAAAGTCACAAAACTCCCATACTACTGAATTTAAGTTCAGCATTAGAAAATCCCCGACTGTGACAGTACACAGATACCAGTACAAATTAGGTCAGAAGCTACAGCTCAGGACCTGAGTTTCTCAGAGTGTCTGTGAGACACAGCCTCAGTACATCGTCGAAAATCACAAAGTCTAGGCCATGCTCTGTGAACAGAGTTACACAGAACCAACAAGAAGAAAGCGACAGAGACGAACTTCCAACAAGGGCCAGCAATGGAGAGCTGGAGAGGCACGTCTTGTTGAAAGCAACGTCAAACAGACAAGAGCTAGTGCAGCCCAGACAATCTTTCCTCCAGGTGAGGTGTGATCACCCCACCCTGATCACTTGACTCTCTGTGGACTGCTTCTGCCCAGCAACACAGAAGCCGGCAGAAAAAAAAGCGAAGTGAAAACTACAGTAGTTAGACAATGCTGTCAGCTACTTAACACACGAGCTATGAGCACTGAATAATATATAAATGTTACATCCTACCTAATAATATAACTAAGTCAAATAATAATATAAAGCAGTATATTTACGATTTAGCTAATATCGCAAATATAAGCAATATAAAATTATATGAACAGGAAATATACTTTATATACATTGTGACCCATTCAGGGGTCGCAATACTAGACCAGGCAGTGTACTAGACTAGGCAGAGTACTAGACTAGGCAGTGTACTAGATTAGGCAGCGTACTAGACTAGGCAGTATGCTAGACTCAATTACCTCTCTAATTCTCATATCCGATAAGCACAAGATACAAATATTAGCAACAATACACTGACTATTATCATGACATCCACTGAAGAACATAGCAAATGGGTAACTTTCATTCCGTTTTAATCAGGTCTTCCAAAAGACAACAGAATACAGCTGTGACGTTTAGCAATCACATTTTTCATCTACTCTTCTCTGAAAAAAATATATACGAAATTAATTCCGAGACCGGGAAATGAAACCCACTCATAACAGGTAATCAGTGAGAATGTATAACACATCACTGATTATTGATGACACGACACCAAACACTGTTGACACAACAGTAAGCATTGATAAGACGGTGATAAACATTGATGACAATGCTAATCACTGACGGCACAAATGCTGAACACAGATGACACAAAACTAATAATAACACATCGATGACACTAACAACGGATGACACAGTACTAAACACTGACGACAAAATAGTAAACATTGATGATATAATAAATATAGATAACAGGAGTAAACATTAACAATTCTTAAACATTGATGAAGCAATGCTATAATTGATAAGACGGAAATTAACGTTGATGGTATAAGATTAAACAACCTTTGCACAGCGCTAAACATGCATCTCACAACTCTTAAATTTGATGACACATCAATGAACATTCACGACACATCAGTAAATATTAAAAACACGTTAATGAACATTACTGACACAGTTCTAAGCGCTACTGAGGCAGAACAAATTATATTTCATACGAAAATAAACACTGATGAGTGGCACTAAACATTCCTGACGCTGCACTACACATTGATTACACAGCCCTAAACATTGATGACAAAGATCAAACATTGCTAATTCAGCACAAAATATTGATGACAGTACCAGATGTCATAATACAACACTAAACATTGGCTAAACAGTGCCAAACATTGTCTACACAGCACTAAATATTCATTATTCAAGACTAAACATTGATGACACAAGATAAAACATTGTTAAACAATAATGAAACAATTCTAGTGCAAACACAGCTAACACAACATTAAATAATGTTAAAACAGCCCTAAACATCTATGGCAACCCCCAAATGTTGAAGCCATACCAACACACATCAGTAACACTACACTATTCTACACTATCCTAAACATCAGTGACACACCACTAAACATTCCTTAACACCAAGCCAAGCTCAAATATACCTCGGGGATTATATTTTTTTTTTTTTTGCTTGTAAACAAAAGCAAACTTCCTAATTAATTCGAACTGTAGAAAAAATAGTCCTATTACATAATTTAAATTTTAGAATGAAGGCCTTGTAACCTCACGTAATGGAGTGGGAGCAGAGAAAACAAAGATGACTTACTGGGCATTATCCTCTCTCTCTCTTCTTCCCGTGCCGTCCTCTCCGTCCTGCAGAGTTAAGCTGCACTTGCTAAGAGCTTTCTCGTTTAGTCTGTTTTTCTAATTATGTGTTGAATGGATGAGAGTTACGGAGAGAAGGCTTTTTGCCCCCCCCCCACCCATGTTTATTCTCTTTGTGAGTGTGTGTGTGTGTGTGTGTGTGTGTGTGTGTGTGTGTGTGTGTGTGTGTGTGTGTGTGTGTGTGTGTGTGTGTGTGTGTGTGTGTGTGTGTGTGTGTGTGTGTGTGTGTGTGTGTGTGTGTGTGTGTGTGTGTGTGTGTGTGAGTGTGTGTGTGTGTACTCACCTAACTGTAGTTACCTGATTGTGGTTGAAGGGGTCGAGACTCAGTTCCTGGCCCTGCTTCTTCACTGGTCGCTACTAGGTCCTCTCTCTCCCTGCTACATGAGCTTTATCATACATCGTCTTAAAACTGTGTATGGTTCCTGCCTCCACTACATCACTTGCCAGACTATTCCACATCCTGACAACTCTATGACTGAAGAAATTCTTCCTAACATCCCTTTGACTCATCTAAATCTTCAACTTTCAATTGTGACCCCTGGAACATCCTGTCGCTGTCCATCTTATCTATTCCTGGCAGTATTTTGTATGTCGTTATCATGTCTTCCCTAACCCCCCTGTCCTCCAGTGTCGTCCCTTAACCTTTCTTCGTAGGACATTCCCCTTAGCTCTGGAACTAGCCATGTTGCAAACCTTTGCACTTTTTCTAATTTCTTGACGTGCTTGACCAGGTGTGGGTTCCAAACTGGTGCTGCATACTCTAGTAATGGCCTAACGTACACGGTTTAAAGAGTCTTGGACAATTCCTTAAGGAAGTATCGGAACGCTATTCTCAGGTTTGCCAGGCGCCCATATGCTGCAGCAGTTATCTGGTTGATGTGTGCTTCCGGAGACGTGCCCGGTATTATACTCACCCCAAGATCTTTCTCCTTGAGCGAGGTTTGCAGTCTTTGGCCACCTAGCCTATACTCCGTCTGCGGTCTTCTTTGCCCTTCCCCGATCTTCATAACTTTGCATTTGGAGGGGTTAAATTCGAGGAGCCAGTTGCTGGATCAGGTGTCCATCCTGTCCAAGTCTCTTTGTAGTCCTGCCTGATCCTCATCCGAATTATTTCTCATTAATTTCACATCATCTTTGAACATGGACACTTCTGAGTCTATCCCTTCCATCCTGTCATTCACATATACCAAAAATAGCACTGATCCTAGGATTGGCCCCTGTGGAACCCCCCTCGTTACAGGTGCCACTGTGATACCTCATCACGTACCATGACTCGTTGTTGCCTCCCTGTCAGGTAATCTCTGATCCATGGCAGTGCCCTTCCTGTTATACGTGTCTGATCCTCTAACTTCTGCACTAATCTCTTATGAGGAACTGTGTCGAAGGCCTTCTTGCAGTCCAAGAAAATGCATGTGTGTGTGTGTGTGTGTGTGTGTGTGTGTGTGTGTGTGTCTTTCTCTAGCTTTTATTAACCTCTGTGAAATTTTCACCAGTGGAAGATTACGATATGCGTATTAATGATAAAGAAAATCCGAGATTGGAAAGAGTTAGAAGGGGAAAATACAACGAACTTTGAAGGGAAAGCAAGGGCAGGTACGGTGGAGGCAGGTGGAGGAGGGTGATGAGCACACAGTGGGAGGAAGGTATTGGTACACAGTGGGAGGAAGGTATGGGTACACAGTGGGAGGAAGGTATGGGTACACAGTGGGAGGAAGGTATGTGTGCACAGTGGGAGGAAGGTATGGGTACACAGTGGGAGGAAGGTATGGGTACACAGTGGGAGGAAGGTATGGGTGCACAGTGGGAGGAAGGTATGGGTACACAGTGGGAGGAAGGTATGGGTACACAGTGGGAGGAAGGTATGGGTACACAGTGGGAGGAAGGTATGGGTACACAGTGGGAGGAAGGTATGGGTGCACAGTGGGAGGAAGGTATGGGTACACAGTGGGAGGAAAGTATGGGTACACAGTGGGAGGAAGGTATGGGTACACAGTGGGAGAAAGGTATGGGTACACAGTGGGAGAAAGGTATGGGTACACAGTGTATTATCTTAAGAGTCTCAATTTAAGGTCAAGACCAAGGATCCACTTACATCACCTACTAAATACATAACGCTTATAATCATAGCAATATTTTTTAAAGGGGCTGACGGGTAAGCCAGCGTAAGGCCTCTGTCAGATGACCAAAAGCTGCAGCTGCGGGGTCATCATACGACTTAGACCCACGTTAGGAAACACTTGTCCTGTTTTCTAACAAACCTTACCTAATCTTATCCACTTCTGAACTAAGCGGCTTCTATGCCACTGAAATACAAATTGAAATCTAGAAGAATTACAGTCACACGGCCCATTTTGAATCCTCAGCTGTTACATCTCTTGTTAAATTGGGAACAAGTGAAGAGAATGTTGAAAACAATTTTGGTTTCTGTCTCTTTGTAAATATATACCATATATGGAACTGTGGGACTGATCACCACAAACTGTTTCTCCAAGGTTGATGGACCGATTATATCAACTTTGCCTCACTAGTACTCCTGCTCTCTATAATGCATTTCCCATACATTTGATTGAAGAAGTCTACCGCGCAGACCAAACGTTTAGACAGTAAAGATACTCAACTGCGACACATGTCTTAGTCATTAACTCGTCGGCATATTATACAATTTGTAATACACCAGAAAGATATAACTGAGTCTTCTCTATCACACACTCACAGAGTGACGAAGGATTTGGGTTTAGAAAGACACGTAAGCAAACACTACGACATATTTATTAGAAAACGTTTCGGTCCTGAGACATGGATCACTTCTAACATACTGAGGTTAAAATGGCAGAATGTATATAGGTGGAGAGTGAGGTGTGAGTGACACAGGTGAGTGACACATGTGAGTAACACATGGTCACACACATGTCACTCACACCTCTCTCTCCGCCTATATATACACTGTCATTTTAATGTGTGGCAGCGTATCTTGTGTATTTTACAGTCAAGAACCCGAGGACGCCGCTGCCGATCATCGCCTGCCAGCCGCCGTCTCGATGAAAGCCACTGCTGGGTCACCACGTGAAGAAGACCTGGGCCAGGACAGACATTTTACTGAAGGATAATTGGCCGAATGAACATTTGGCCTGACGTACAACAGACCGAACGGATAATTAGGTTAGGTTAATTATTTTACTGGCTTTTTAATTTTGTTATTTGTATTTCTTCTTTATATTGTTTGGGAAACATATTGTAAAGAATGCCAGTTCGGCCATATGTCCGTTCGGCGAAATTTCCGTCGGAGAAATTTCCTCCAGCCTAAGAGGTTACCTGATTTCTATTATTTTCCTTTCCTCTAACTTTCTGTTTTTATTTCGCTCATAACTCGAGACCTCATCCAACCGGCTTCAAAATTTCGAAGCTTGTGGACGGTTACTAAGACCAAATTCATGGAACAGTTAGCATGTCCACGTCCCCCGTGACCAAAGTCGTTAACCTGTTCCCAGCATCCTGGAGTGGCTGGGATAAAATCCAAATCCTCAGTGATGGAGCTTCAAGAGTTCAAATTAAGTTGCGTACTTATACGAGGATGTCGGAAAGTGAAATCCGAACCTGTAGATGAAAATCCGTCTATTTTATATGTAAAATAGTGTTAAACGATTGTTTTTATTTTATTAACACATCGGCCTTTCCCACCAAGGCAGAGTGGCTCAAAAAAAGAAAAACTTACATCATTATTCCCTCCATCACTGTCTTGTCAGTGACGTGCTTACACTACAGTTATAAAACTGTAACATGAAAACCTCTCCTTCAGAGTGCAGTCGCTGTACTTCCCATCTCCAATCATGGTACATGGATTTCGGATTACTTCTTATGAACAGATTCAGTATATAATGAGGATGCATCTTAGGGCCAGGACAGTACCCAGGATAGTGATAATAAATTAGACACATGTGCAACTCTTGGGTATCTTTATTGAGGAAACGTTTCGCCACACAGTGGCTTCATCAGTCCATACAAAGGAGAATCTTGAAGAACAGGAGGAGAATGAGGTAATCAGTCCCTCAACCTTGAGTCGATGTGGTCAGTCCATCAATCTTGAATAGAATACGGCATACGTGCGGAGAAGGAGCTTATAAACCGTTGGCAGGAGAGGTGCAGCAGTCATAGGTCCAAGAATTAGGCAAGCGAAGAATACTTGGGAATTCTTCGCTTGCGTAATTCTTGGGCACAACCTACTTCCACATTGAACAAATGTGACACCACCTATGACTGCTGCACCTCTCCTGCCAACGGTTTATAAGCTCCTTCTCCGCACGTATGCTGTATTCTATTCAAGATTGATGGACTGACCACATCGACTCAAGGTTGAGGGACTGATTACCTCATTCTCCTCCTGTTCTTCAAGATTCTCCTTTATATGGACTGATGAACCCACTGTGTGGCGAAACGTTTCCTCAATAAAGATACCCAAGAGTTGCACATGTAACTAATTTATCAACATGTCGGTTCTCTGAACCATTCATCTACAAACCCAGGATAGTACTAAAATAATACCCATTAAGTTTTGTTTGCTTGTAGACAAATTTGTTGACACTGTAAAATTGGAAAAAAAATAATCCTTACCACAACTGATGAACACCTCCCAAGATGAGTAAATTTCAATTTGCCAGCTGAAGTAAATATATTTTTCATTATATTTAAACTAGAAAATGCCTTTTCGGATTGGCTTTAAACCTTAAATGCTGATGTATGTATCGGCTTCAGACTTTCAACGCTGATCAAGGCAAGATTCATGGGATAAGTTGCATCTGTGAATGTCTTATGGACAATGTTACATACCTGGAGTTTACCTGGAGAGAGTTCCGGGGGTCAACGCCCCCCCCCGGCCCGGTCTGTGACCAGGCCTCCTGGTGGATCAGAGCCTGATCAACCAGGCTGTTGCTGCTGGCTGCACGCAAACCAACGTACGAGCCACAGCCCGGCTGATCAGGAACTGACTTTAGGTGCTTGTTCATAGGCCATAACTGAAGAAAAACTCCTCTGATAAGCTTCAAAATTTCAGCACTTGTGTATCTTACTTAGAAGAAGGTTTGTATATCATAACGGAGTATGTTGATGCCATTTTTGCCACATTTAATCTTCAAAATGGTAAAATATTATTTTACAATATTTCATTATTTTTTTCTTGATGCTGGTGAGGGGCTCTTGATCCATGGAACCGTGTTTATCTTCCCCTTGCTTGGGTGTAATATGAATGCATCACACTGCACTGGCGCTAGAAGATCCCTGCGGGTTTAGCGCTTTTCTCTCATTAGTATGGAACAGTTGAGAGCGGCATCAGTCTTATATGGGTGATACGTCTTGTGAGATGGATGAAGCGTTTCATGGGGTCGAGACGGCGTAGTCGCAAATATTTCTGGATTCTCTGCCATGAGTGGGAAGTGTATCTTCTCGTCGGATCTTAACGTTTAGTACTGTTGCGTTGTAGTCTAAGGAAGCCGTCTCGTGAAGTTAGGATGTGCGAGATATAATACGCCAGTTTTGGTAATCAGACTAGTTTCTGTGAAATAATTGGAGATGTTTCTTCTGATGAGAAATAAATCACAGCGTTTGATTTTACCGGGTTGTTCTGGTTGAATCAACTTGATGTAGATTTAAGTGACTTTAGTGGTTGTGTGCCCTTAAAACCATTGTTTAACATTAGTATGTTATGAACCATAAGCTTAAATATAACTTACTTACTTATTTTACTTGCTTACTTACTGTATCTACTTATTTGAAAGCTTGCCAATCTTACATAGAGGAAAGTTTGGATTGATGTTGGCCTGTATAGGTCTCAAAAATCAGTGGCATCTCCTCGTGATATTGAAGTGTTACTCCTTAAAGATTGGCGGAGTCCGACTAATTCCCAGGTGACATGGAAGACGAACTGAAAACAACTGAACAAGCAGTTGATCACAGCTATAGAAGCATACAAAATCTTAAGTTTTTACTCTCTGTAATAGAGTAATTAATCCAGAGACTCTCCGAAGAGCAAGACAACACCGTAAAATAGAATGCTTCTAAAGTGGAAAAAACGCCAAACATGCAGGAAGCTTCGTACACTATGTGACATCAGTGATGGTACTGCAACATTGTTCCATTTTATTGAATATCTCTATATCAAGAAACAATGCATCTGCTTCGCGTTCAGTAGACGGAGGATAAAGCCTCCACTACGTTTTACGAAAAACGAAAAGAAAAACTATTAAATTAATTTTATTTTTACAAATGTATAATACATTATTATAATCTATACCTAAAACTGTATTTTCCAAATTAGTGCGAGCTTATCCGTTGCTAACTCCTCACAGTATTAGACTTGTAGGCCTAGTTTCACGTCTCACAATTTTAAAGGAAGCAAGGCGAGGCAAACAACATTCTCATGAAGGAAGCAAGAAGGTGCTGTTACCCACGCGAGACAAACAACATTCTCATGAAGGAAGCAAGAAGGTGCTGTTACCCACACGAGGCAAACAACATTCTCATGAAGGAAGCAAGAAGGTGCTGTTACCCACGCGAGGCAAACAACACTCTCATGAAGGAAGCAAGAAGGTGCTGTTACCCACGCGAGGCAAACAACACTCTCATGAAGGAAGCAAGGCGATGCAACTACCCACGCGAGACAAACATTCTCATATACTGGAATTGAACACATGCCTGGCAGTAGCAAACTTTTTAACTGGAGCGAGAGCCTTGCTACAGTGTTCCAGCTAAATAATTTTAACAAAACTGAGAGTTTGTAAACAGAATTTTACGAAAGACAGCACCTTAGCATCTTCAAAATGTACCTCTGTAAAATATTTTGTTCTATTATTTATTGGTAGCTGCTGCATAAATACATCAGTACTAAGAGAAAAATTTTGCCTGTTATTGTTTAAAATCCACATATTAAAAGATTTATATATTTTTGAACTGCACAGAATAGTTAATAAACCGACAAGTATTTAATACTTCAATACTTTACTAAACACTTTTAGCTAAATACATGTTAAATGTTAAATTTTTGTCACTTAGTTAAATTTCCCTAAAAGATGCACTGTCAGTGTTGCACTTTGAGTACCACTATCACTCTCCTCTGCTCCTGTCTTACTGTCAAATATTTCCAGGTTTATCCTTTCTAAGTCTAGTCGCACGCTGTCTATCTTCTACTTCCTTCCTCTGTCTTTGTTCTCCTTCTTTTCTGTATCTCGACACCTTCCTTTCTCACTCTCATTTCATTCTGTCCTGGTCAGTTTCCTTCTTTCTTATTCCATTTTTATATTCTCTCACCCTTTCTCTCTCCTTGTTTTAGTCTGTCTTCTTTCTATCTCACTCCCATTTTACTTCTTATCTCTCTTCTAATTTATCTCTCTCACTTTTTCTTTACTCCTTCCTGCATCAGTTCCTCCTACTCCTCCTCTTCCTCTTGTTCTGTATAATATTCTTATATCATCTTATTTTTCCAATTCTGGAAAAAAATTCTGCACATTTCTCTTCAAGCAAACAATTGACTGCAGTCAATATTGTGTGGGAGAGGGAGGTGGATAGTGGGAAGAAAGGGAGAGGGAGAGGGAGATGGATAGAAGGAAGGAAGGGAGAGGGAGAGAGGGAGAGGGAGAGAGGGAGAGGGAGGTGGATAGAAGGAAGGAAGGGAGAGGGAGAGAGGGAGAGGGAGAGAGGGAGAGGGAGGTGGATAGAAGGAAGGAAGGGAGAGGGAGAGAGGGAGAGGGAGGTTGATAGAAGGAATAAAAATGCTTTCAAATGAGCTGATGTAGGTAACAGCTCTTAGCTTGCCAATAAAGTTAGGAATCCTTAACCTGTAAATAGCTTGTCAATGAAGCTAGGGATCCTTAACCTTGTCAAACCCTGTGTAACAAAAAAAAAAAAAAGAAGGAGGTGGATGGAGTAAACGAAGGGAGAATGAGAGACAAGGAAGGAGAGAAAGCTAGCACCAGGTAGGGTAGGCTCCAAAACCTGGTGGTCCCTGGTTATCTGCCTGATGAACTCATTCCACCTCTAAATCAACAGGATGGGACCACCTCTACTAGTAGTCAAGAGAAGACGAACCTCTTTGCCGAACACTTTGCTACCAAAATGCAAGTTCCTGATCCAGCAAGGGATCCTCCTTGGCTAGCTGCAAGAACTGTGTCAAAACTGTCAGTGGGGACAATAAGGCAGGAGGAGGTGCATTTCCTTCTTAAATCGCTTGACCAAGAAAAGGCTGTGGGCCCAGACAAGTTGAGTCCAAGATTGCTGAGATATGCAGACCAGCTAGCAGCACCTCTAACTTGCATCTTTCAGCACTGCCTAGTACAGTGTAAATGGCCCTTTCTGTGGAAAGAGGCAAATGTAGTCCCTGTTCACAAAAAGAAGAGCAGAGCAGAAATCAGCAACTACAGACCAGTGCCACTCCTGTCAATCACTGGTAAGATCCTTGAGACAATAATCTCAAGACAAATGACAGAGTTTTTTGACTACCACTCACTACTTTGTGACCGTCAATATGGCTTCAGGAAAGGTTACTCTGCTGCTGATCTGTTGTTAAAGCTCTTAAGTACAGGTCAGTGGTGACCTGTACTTAACTCAGTGGTGACCTGTACTTAACTCAGTGGTGACCTGTACTTAACTCTGTGAAGAAGTGTCTTGTGTGCTCCCGTGGACTGAACCAAGATGCCCTCCATCGAGCAACTTTACCAGCAACTTAAGGAAGAATTGAGGGCAGCGAAGATGGAGATACGGCGATTGACCGAGGAAAACAAGAGGATTCGTAGTAGTCCTCCTGTTTCGAGTCCTCAGGTCAAGAAGGGATCGTGGTCAGTGGCTGGACAGCAGGGGACGACGAAGTTGACGATCAAGAAGACGAATGGAAAGCCAGAAACGATGAAGAAGAAAGAGACTGCTGCTGTGAAAACTCCTGTGGAAACCTCCAACGCATTCTCGGTGCTACCCGACGAACGTGAGTCGACTACTGGGATCGTCACGACGAACGACAACAAGGAAGGTAAAAATATTGTTGTTGTTGGGGATAGCTAGGTTATATACATGGATAGGGCATTCTGCTTGAAGGACAGGAGTAGGAGACAAAGGGTATGCTTTCCTGGGGCTGGGATGGAGGACATTGTTAGCCGGCTTGACAACATCATGAACGGTAATGGGATCAATCCTATTATTTGCCTCAGTGCTGGAGGCAATGATGTAGGCAAGCGTAGAAGTGAGGATTTAGTTAGAAAGTTCAGGACAGCTATAGACATAATTAGGAAGAAGGGTGGGCGCCCTGTTATATGTGGGATTTTGCCAAGAAGTTTTGGTAATGAATGGTTGTCCAGAGCAATTGGTATTAATTGTTGGCTGGATAAACACTGTAAGGATAATGCAGTGCCATTCATTGACAACTGGGACAACTTCTATGGCCGAAATGACATGTATGCCAGGGATGGGGTTCACTTATCCAGGGCAGGTGTGGGTTTTCTTGCTAACTCAGTTGAGGGGGCTGTTAGGACTTTAAACTAGGATTAGTTAGAGGTATGGGTTTAGAAATGATAAATAATAAGTATGGATATATTGACTTATGCTCTGATATTAAGAATCTTAATAGTAACTGTCATGGAGTATCTCTGGGTAATGATAATTTCAGAAATTGTGTTAAAACAAAGATGACTAGGAATAATGTGCAGAAGAAAAAATATATGATGGTATTTTATGCTAACAGTCGAAGTGCAAGAAATAAAATTAATGAACTACGTTTGGTAGCATGTGCTGGGAACTTTGATATCATTGCATTAACTGAAACGTGGTATGATTTAAAGAGTCGGGATATGACTGCTGAGTGTAATATCCAGGGATTTAAGTTGTTCAATGTGGATAGATCTAATGGGAAGGGGGGAGGAGTTGCATTGTATGTTCGAGAAAATATTAATTGTTGCATAAAAAGAGGTATAAAAATAGATGGAGCAGTAACAGAGTCTGTTTGGGTAGAGTTCGTGGAGGGTCAAGAAAAACTAATTCTAGGTGTAATATACCGACCTCCAGGCTTGGATCACGATAGAGGGAGACTTCTTTGGGACGAAATTGTTAGGGCTTCTGGACACAGTAACATAGTCATAGTAGGGGACTTTAACTTTAGTCAAATTGACTGGAATTCTTTGACAGGTAATCTAGAGTCCAGTGACTTTATGGAAACAGTTCAGGACTGTTTTCTGAAACAGAGCGTAACTGAGCCTACCAGGGGTAATAATTTGCTAGACCTAGTCTTGTCAAATAAGGAAACACTCGTGAATAATCTGGAGATCACTGAAGAGCTTGGCGCAAGTGATCACAAATCCATCACTTTTAGCATTAATTGGGAATGCAAGAATAATGATAATACAGTAAAAATCCCTGATTTTCGTTCTGCCGATTATAATGAACTTAGGGAACATCTGTCTAATCTGGATTGGGGTTATCTAGCTAATGATTTTATTGACGATAATCATACTTATGAATATGAAGGGATCTGCTTTTATGATTGTTTTCTTAATAATGTACACAGTGCCCAGAGTATATACATTCCCCAGAGAGAAATTAGGTCTAATAATAACGATCCCAAATGGGTTAACAGGAGGCTAAAGCATCTATTAGGGGAGAAAAGGGGAATTTATAGGCGCATCAGAAGAGGAGAGGTTAACCTTACTGACCAATATGTTCAGCTTAAGAGAGAAGTAAAAAAGGCGATTAGAAAGGCTAAACTTGACTATGAAATTAGAGTTGCTAATGAATCAAAGACTAATCCAAAGGGGTTCTTTCAAGTGTATATATATATAGGACGAAGGTGAAGGAAAAAGTAGGACCTCTGAAAACTGGGAATGGACAGCTGACGGATAATGAACTGGAAATGTGTTCTTTATTTAATGACTATTTTTTGTCAGTTTTTACACAGGAAGATGTAAATGAGATTCCAGTAATTAACAATTATTTAGTTCCTGATGAATTTAAGTTAACTAATATTACTGTCACGAGGGACATGGTTATTAAACAGATAGACAAACTGAAACAAAATAAGTTCCCGGGACCCGATGAGTTGTTTTCAAGGGTACTTAAGGAATGCAAGATGGAGCTTAGTCAGCCATTAACGAGTGTATTCAATGCGTCCATCCTTACCAGTGTTGTGCCAGAGTTGTGGAAGATGGCTAATGTGGTTCCTATATTCAAATCAGGGGATAAGTCCACTCCTTCAAATTACCGTCCAATAAGCCTGACATCTATAGTGGGCAAGTTATTAGAATCAATTATAGCTGACATTATCAGAAGTCACCTTGAAGAGCATAACTTGATAAATGAATCTCAGCATGGATTCACGAGAGGTCGTTCCTACCTGACAAACTTGCTGACGTTCTTCAATAGAACATTTGAGGCAGTTGACAGTGATAAGGAATATGATATTGTTTATTTGGATTTTAGTAAAGCCTTCGACAGAGTACCTCACAAGAGACTCATAAGAAAAGTGGCAGCTCATGGTATAGGAGGTAAAGTTCTAGCATGGATTGAGGCATGGCTTACCAATAGAAAGCAGAGAGTTACCATTAATGGAGTGAAATCTGAATGGGGATTAGTCACTAGTGGCGTTCCACAAGGATCAGTTTTAGGCCCTCTCCTGTTCATAATTTACATTAATGACCTTGATGAAGGGATTACTAGTGACATGAGTAAGTTTGCTGATGATACAAAGATAGGCCGTATAATTCACTCTGAGGAGGATATCAATGAACTCCAGGACGATTTGAACAAATTAATGTCTTGGTCTGAAAAATGGCAGATGAAGTTTAATGTGGATAAGTGTAAGGTACTTGCCCTTGGTAATGAAAATAACCCTCGAAGCTATAATCTAGGTGAAGTAGAGCTTGGTCATACAGAATGTGAAAAAGACTTGGGAGTCATGGTAAGCAGAAATCTAAAGCCAAGACAGCAGTGCCTTAGTGTGCGCAACAAGGCCAACAGATTACTTGGATTTATCTCAAGAAGTATAAGTAACAGAAGTCCAAAAGTTATTTTACAGCTCTATACATCACTAGTGAGGCCTCATTTAGATTATGCTGCTCAGTTTTGGTCCCCTTACTACAGGATGGACATAGACTCATTAGAGAACATACAGAGAAGAATGACTAAAATGATTTACTGTGTAAGGAACCTCCCGTATGAAGATAGACTTAAAGCCTTAAATCTCCACTCTCTGGAGAGGCGTAGAATGAGGGGAGATATCATTGAAGTGTATAAGTGGATGACGGGCATAAACAAGGGAGACATTAATAAAGTACTGAGAAGGCACTGCCGAGAAGAGATACATAGTCCTTCCCACCAACAACATCTTTGCCAAAACATCATTCCAAGTATCTACCTCCACAACCACGACCATCAAGGACATCACCAGTAGTAGGCAGGACAAGCCTCCATCCTCTGCAGGGGTATACATAATCCCTTGTAATGACTGCAACAAGTTATACGTGGGCGAAACATCAAGGGACCTCCAAACACGTATTTCAGAACACCAATACGCAAGCAGGTCTGACGACACAAGGAATGCCTGCGTACAACACCGCAATTCACACAACCACTTGATAAACTACAGAAACTCAAGACTTATCGCCACAGAAGACAACACTCAATACCGAAGAATCCTGGAATCATCACTTATTTCTATATCCGACAACTTCAACCAGAATAGTGGCTTCTATAACATAGCTGAACCACTTGCCAAGAAACTTCTTCATCGCTATCCCACATAAGAACACTGTAGAAGGTCTGTTCACAAACTTGTCCAGTCTCCTTCCCAAGCTACCCAAGTTTTTAGACTCTACAACCCAACTCGGTACATCATCAGATGCAGCATTCTTCACCTGACCTCAGCCGGACTATAAATACTCGCGTTCCTTCCACCCCAGGTAGTTCTGTTTGTGACTTGAAAAAGCCCACTGTGTGGGCGAAACGTAGTCAATAAAGGATCACATTATACTGCATTTGTGTTTATATTGCCAATAATGGATTTAAGTTGGATAAATTTAGATTTAGAAAGGACATAGGTAAGTACTGGTTTTCTAACAGAGTTGTAGATGCGTGGAACAGTCTTCCCAGTGGGGTGATAGAGGCTAGGACCTTGGGTAGCTTTAAGAAGAGACTGGACAAATATATGAGTGGGAGGGGCTGGGTTTGATTGGTGTCATAGGGTACGGGAGTTATTTCTTGGGTAGCTTTAGGTAGATGTTGTTTTGATAAGGACCTGCCTTGTATGGGCCAGTAGGCCTTCTGCAGTGTTCCTACATTCTTATGTTCTTATGTTCTTATGTTCTAAGTGGCACCAATCACTGGATGAATCCAAAGTCATCTGTGTGGTAGCACTGGACATTGCTGGCGCTTTCGACCGGGTGTGGCACCAGGGCCTCTTAGCAAAACTTCAAGCACTGGGAATTGCAGGCTCTACGCTATGTCTCCTCAGTGACTACCTTCATGGTAGATCTCAATGGAATGGAATCAGCAAGACATCCTATAGGGGCAAGTGTTCCACGAGGAAGCGTGCTGGGACCATTGTTATGGAATGTCTACTTCAATGACCTTCTTCATCTCATCCCAGACATGCACATGCAGACGACTGTACACTGACATTCTTGTATGTCTCATAACAATAAAAATGCTTTCAAATGAGCTGATGTAGGTAACAGCTCTTAGCTTGCCAATAAAGTTAGGAATCCTTAACCTATAAATAGCTTGTCAATAAAGCTAGGGATCCTTAACCTTGAACATTAAAATGGTATAAAATACCGACAGGTTGTTAGGTAAGACACATATGCAACAGTTAGGTATCTTTATTATGAAACGTTTCGCCTACACAGTAGGCTTCTTCAGTCAAGTACAGAAAAGTTGATAGAAGCAGAAGATACTTGAAGACGATGTAATCAGTCCATCACCCTTAAAGTTTTGAGGTGGTCAGTCCCTCAGTCTGGAGAAGAGCACTATGGAACCGTGCTCTTCTCCAGACTGAGGGACTGACCACCTCAAAACTTTAAGGGTGATGGACTGATTACATCGTCTTCAAGTATCTTCTGCTTCTATCAACTTTTCTGTACTTGACTGAAGAAGCCTACTGTGTAGGCGAAACGTTTCATAATAAAGATACCTAACTGTTGCATATGTGTCTTACCTAACATCCTTAACCTTGTCAAACCCTGTGTAGAAAGAAAGAAACAAACAAACAAAAAAAAAAGGCAGAGGGAAGACTTTGAGAAAAGAGGAGAGAGGGAAATGGGAGATTCTGAGAGGAGAGAATGAGGAGATAAGCGAGTGAAGAAAGGATAGAAGAATGACGAGAGGAGTAAGAAGAAGAGAAAGGTGATAAAGAAACAGAGGGGAGTAGAGGAAGAGAGAGGAATGGGGAAAAGAAAGAAAAGAAGTAAGGATAAGAAGGCGATGGAAAAGGAGATAAAAGAGGATAAATGACTGTATAAAGCGATAATGTTCCTGAAGACGCATATTGAGTGAGGGGAAAATGTGAGTTCTGAGGGACAAGGGATGGTAGTGAAGAGGGGAAGCAACACAGAAGTGTTGTGTGCTCTCTGTGAATCTGAACCAGGATGCCCTCTCTTGAGCAGCTTTACCAGCAGCTGAGAGAAGAACTCAGAGTTGCTAAACTGGAGATACGGCGATTAACGGAGGAGAACAAGAGGATTCGTAGTAATCCTCCTGTTGTGAGTCCCCAGGTTAAGAGGGGAGCTTGGTCAGTGGCTGGGCAACATGGAACCAAGCTGAAGATTAAGAAAACGGTTGGAGAGGCAGAAACAACGAGAAACCAGAAGACTGCCGTGGAAACTTCCAACTCATTCTCGGTGCTACCTGACGAATGTGAGTGTTCTACTGGGAATGCCACAACGAGCACCAAGGAAGCATTGGCAGACGTGAGTGAGACATCCCTAGAAACCCCAACGAAGACCATCGAGAACGTCATGACGAATTCTACAAGTGGTGTAATGCTACCTGGCGAATGTGAGTTGACTACTCGGAGCATCACTACGGACGACGCCAAGGAAGGTAAAAACATTGTTGTTGTTGGGGATAGCCAGATTAGGTACATGGATAGGGCATTCTGTTTGAAGGATAGGAGTAGGAGGCAGAGAGTGTGTTTTCCTGGGGCGGGGATGAAGGATATTGTTAGCCGTCTGGATGACATCATGAGAGGTAATGGGAGCAATCCTATTATCTGTCTCAGTGCTGGAGGCAACGATGTTGGCAGACGTAGGAGTGAGGACCTGATTAGCAGGTATAGGTCAGCAATAGAGATAATTAGGAAGAAGGGTGGGAAACCTGTCATATGTGGCATTTTGCCAAGGAGAGGAGTTGGAAATGAATGGTTGTCCAGAGCAATTGGTGTCAATTGCTGGCTGGACAAATACTGTAAGGAAAATGCAGTAACATTCATTGACAACTGGGACCTCTTCTATGGCAGAAATGACATGTATGCCAGGGATGGGGTTCACTTGTCTAGGTGTGGGGTGGGAGCACTGGCCAACGCAGTGGAGGGAGCTGTTAGGTCTTTAAACTAGGAATAGTTAGTGGTATGGGTTTTGGCGGGAAAACTGTGAAGTCGCAGGGTAGTAACATGAGTACTAGGAGAACTAGTAATAGGTAAAATGAGGAGGATATTGGAAAGCCAGTGGCACTAATTGACAATGACAGTAATAGGTTTAGTGGAATAACAGAAAGGAGCAGGAAGGGTAAAGAGATAGGAGGGTCATTAAATATTTATTACACAAATAGTCGCAGTGCTAGGAATAAGATGGACGAGTTGAGACTAGTTGCTAGTGCAGGTAACATAGATGTATTTGCCATTACTGAGACGTGGTTTAATTCAAAAAGTCGGGACATGCCTGCAGAATGTCACATTCAGGGTTTTAAATTGTTCCAAGTAGATAGAAGTATCGGGAAGGGGGGTGGGGTGGCATTGTATGTCCGAGATCGCTTGAACTGTTGCATAAAAACGGGTATTAAGTCTGAAGTAACACATACAGAGTCTGTTTGGATAGAATTTTCAGAGGGGCATGAAAAATTAATTTTAGGTGTGATATACCGTCCCCCAAATTTAGATAGGGACCAGGGAAGACTACTATGGGAGGAAATTGTTAGGGCCACAAGGCACGATAATGTAGTAATTCTAAGAGACTTTAACTTTAGTCATATTGATTGGAATTTCTTAACTGGGAATTTAGAATCATACGATTTCTTAGAAGTAGTTCAGGATTGTTTTTTGAAGCAGTTTGTGACAGAACCTACAAGGGGTAATAACCTGCTTGACTTAGTTCTGGCAAACAATGAATCCCTTGTTAATAATTTAGAAGTTTCAGAGGAACTGGGTGCTAGCGACCACAAATCAATTACATGTAGAATTGAATGGAAGTATGATAGTAGGGATAACTCAGTAACAGTCCCAGATTTTCGCTTAGCAGATTACGATGGGCTTAGAGGACACTTATCATCTGTTGACTGGGGTAACGAAGAGAGCTATCAATATGACAGTTTTCTGAACACAATACATGCTGCTCAAAGAACGTTTATCCCTTATAAGGAAATTAGATCAAATAGAAATGACCCAAAATGGATGAATAATAGGCTGAAATATCTACTAGGGCATAAGAAAGGAATTTATAGGCGTATCAAAAGGGGCGAGGGTCTTCTTATGAATCAGTATATTGACATTAAGAGGGACATTAAAAAGGGGATAAGAAAAGCTAAAAGGGACTATGAAATTAAAGTTGCTAGGGATTCTAAAACTAACCCAAAAAGTTTTTTCCAGGTCTATAGAACAAAAGTCAGAGATAAGATAGGTCCCCTTAAAAATAACTATGGGCATCTTACTGACAAAGAGAATGAAATGTGCTCGATTTTAAATAATTATTTTCTCTCGGTTTTTACACAGGAAGACACTAATAATATTCCGGTAATTAATTTTTATAGTGGATCAGAAGAAGATAAATTATGTAACATCACAGTCACTAGTGAAATGGTTGTGAAGCAGATAGACAGACTGAAGCAAAATAAGTCACCGGGTCCTGATGAGGTTTTTTCAAGGGTTCTAAAGGAATGCAAAATGGAAGTCTGTGAACCATTAACTAATATTTTTAATTTATCTCTTCAAACAGGTGCAGTGTCTGATATGTGGAAGATGGCTAATGTAATTCCTATTTTTAAAACAGGGGACAAGTCTTTACCGTCAAATTACCGCCCAATAAGCCTGACCTCAATTGTAGGCAAATTACTAGAGTCAATTATAGCTGAGATTATAAGAAGCCATCTCGATAAGCATAGCTTGATTAATGATACTCAGCATGGATTCACAAGAGGCCGGTCTTGTCTAACTAATTTATTAACTTTCTTCAGTAAAGCTTTTGAGGCTGTTGACCACAATAAAGAATTTGATATTATTTACTTAGATTTTAGTAAGGCATTTGATAGAGTTCCGCACCAAAGACTGTTGAAGAAAGTAGCAGCTCATGGCATTGGGGGAAGGGTGCTCTCGTGGATCGAATCATGGCTCACAGACAGGAAGCAAAGAGTGTCCATAAATGGGGTTAAATCCGAGTGGGGATCAGTAACAAGTGGCGTTCCACAGGGATCAGTCTTGGGCCCGTTGCTGTTTATAATATATATCAATGATCTTGATGAAGGAATTACTAGTGATATGAGCAAATTCGCCGATGACACGAAGATAGGTAGGATAATTGATTCAAACGTAGATGTTAGGGAACTTCAGGAGGATTTAGACAAACTCTACTCTTGGTCAGAAAAGTGGCAGATGCAGTTCAATGTAGATAAATGCAAGGTTCTGAAGCTCGGGAGTGTCCATAACCCTAGCACTTATAAGTTAAATAATGTAGAACTTAACCATACAGATTGCGAAAAGGACTTGGGGGTTATGGTAAGCAGCAACCTTAAACCAAGACAACAATGCCTAAGCATACGTAATAAGGCAAATAGATTACTGGGATTTATATCAAGAAGTGTAAGCAACAGAAGTCCAGAGGTCATACTGCAGCTTTATACATCATTAGCAAGGCCTCACCTAGATTATGCAGCTCAATTCTGGTCTCCATATTACAGAATGGACATAAATTCGTTAGAAAACATTCAGCGTAGGATGACTAAATTAATACATAGCATTAGAAATCTTCCTTATGAAGAAAGATTGAAGACTCTTAAGTTACATTCACTTGTTAGACGAAGAATGAGGGGAGACCTGATCGAAGTGTATAAGTGGAAGATAGGTATTAATAAAGGGGATATTAACAAGGTCTTGAGGATATCTCTCCAAGAGAGAACCCGCAGTAATGGATTTAAATTAGATAAGTTTAGATTTAGAAAGGACATAGGAAAGTATTGGTTTGGAAATAGGGTAGTAGATGAGTGGAACAGTCTACCTAGTTGGGTTATTGAGGCTAGGACTTTGGGTAGTTTCAAATTTAGGTTGGATAAATACATGAGTGGGATGGGTTGGATTTGAGTGGGACTTGCACATCAGAGCTTATTTCTTGGGTAGCATTGAAAATTGGGTAGGTCAAATGTTTGTTAGTGGGATGAATTGTAAAGGACCTGCCTAGTATGGGCCAACAGGCCTGCTGCAGTGTTCCTCCTTTCTTATGTTCTTATGTTCTTAAGAGTACGTGGAGGAAAGTGGAAGAAAGGAATGAGGGGCGGAGTGAGGAGTGGGAGAAAGGGAAGGGGGTGAGGATTGGAAGCTTTTAAATAAAGAGGGGTTAGGTATCAGGTGGTTAGGTATCAGGAACCTGACACCTTTTTTTGGAGGCCTTATTGCCTGTGGAATAATTTCAGAGAGGTGCCAACCTGTGTGGCACTCTTGGGAGGGGGGGAGGGGTGTCAAGCCTGGAAATTACATGTCTTGAAGGTCGGTCTTGGAGGCTGATCATGGAGGCTAGCCTTGGAGGCTGATCATGGAGGCTGGCCTTGGAGGCTGATCAGGATGATCAATCTAGTCCAGCACTTTTTAACACTAATCTCATATATACTGGAGTGAACGCGGTCCTCTGGGAACGTATTCGGGTGGAAACCCTAAACACGAAAGGTCTAGAGCTATCATTCTACTCCCCCCGTGGTTGTTTTGCATCTTCTTGTATCGCTTGGTTTGTGATATTTGCTTTGTATATATATATATATATATATATATATATATATATATATATATATATATATATATATATATATATATATATATATATAAACAAAGGAGGAGAGGAGACTCAAATCTATGAACCATGAAACAAGGTACGCAGTGCTATACCATTCTCACCACACTGGACCAATACCTTAGCGCCTAGCACAATGCTAGACGTTGATCCAAGGCAGTCAGCTTTCAGGGAGAAGGTTTACAGCTTTTCATCTCATCCCTCAGTCCCTCAACCTTGAATCGATGTGTTCAGTCCATCAATCTTGAATAGAACACATCGACTTAAGGTTGAGGGACTGATTACCTCATTCTCCTCCTGTTCTTCAAGTTTCTCCTACGTATGGACTGATGAAGCCACTGTGTGGCGAAACGTTTCCTCAATAAAGATACCCAAGAGTTGCACATGTGTCTAATTTATCAACATGTCGGTTCTCTGAACCATTCATCCACAAACAGATCTACCTGGGGTGGAAGGGACGCCAGTATTTATAGTCAGGTTCAGAATGCTGAGGTCAGGTGGAGAATGCTGCATCTGAGGTATCGGAACGCTGTTCACAGGTTTGACAGGCGCTCATAAGCTGCAGCAGTTATCTGGTTCATGTGCGCTTCAGGAGATCTTTTTCCTTGAGTGAGGTTTGCAGTCTTTGGCAACCTAGCCTATTCTCTGTCTGCGATCTTCTTTGCCCTTCCCCGATCGTCATGACTTTGCATTTGGCGGGGTTAAATTCGAGAAGCCAGTTGCTGGACCAGGTGTCCAGCCTGTCCAGGTCTCTTTGTAGTCCTGCCTTATCCTCTTGTGATTTAATTCTCCTCATTAACTTCACATCATCTGCGAACAGGAACACTTCTGAGTCTATCCATTTCATCATGTCATTCACATATACCAAAAATAGCACAGGTCCTAGGACTGACCCCTGTGGAACGCCGCTCGTCAAAGGCGCCTACTGTGATATCTCATCCCGTACCATGACTCGTTGTTCCATTGCAGTACTCACCTAGTTGTACTCACCTAGTTGAGGTTGCGGGGGTCGAGTCCGAGCTCCTGGCCCCGCCTCTTCACTGATCGCTACTAGGTCACTCTCCCTGAGCCGTGAGCTTTATCATACCTCTGCTTAAAGCTATGTATGGATCCTGCCTCCACTACATCGCTTCCCAAACTATTCCACTTACTGACTACTCTGTGGCTGAAGAAATACTTCCTAACATCCCTGTGATTCATCTGTGTCTTCAGCTTCCAACTGTGTCCCCTTGTTACTGTGTCCAATCTCTGGAACATCCTGTCTTTGTCCACCTTGTCAATTCCTCTCAGTATTTTGTATGTCGTTATCATGTCCCCCTATCTCTCCTGTCCTCCAGTGTCGTCAGGTTGATTTCCCTTAATCTCTCCTCGTAGGACATACCTCTTAGCTCTGGGACTAGTCTTGTTGCAAACCTTTGCACTTTCTCTAGTTTCTTTACATGCTTGGCTAGGTGTGGGTTCCAAACTGGTGCCGCATACTCCAATATGGGCCTAACGTATACGGTGTACAGGGTCCTGAACGATTCCTTATTAAGATGTCGGAATGCTGTTCTGAGGTTTGCTAGGCGCCCATATGCTGCAGCAGTTATTTGGTTGATGTGCGCTTCAGGAGATGTGCCTGGTGTTATACTCACCCCAAGATCTTTTTCCTTGAGTGAGGTTTGTAGTCTCTGACCCCCTAGACTGTACTCCGTCTGCGGCCTTCTTTGCCCTTCCCCAATCTTCATGACTTTGCACTTGGTGGGATTGAACTCCAGGAGCCAATTGCTGGACCAGGTCTGCAGCCTGTCCAGATCCCTTTGTAGTTCTGCCTGGTCTTCGATCGAGTGTATTCTCATCAACTTCACGTCATCTGCAAACAGGGATACCTCAGAGTCTATTCCTTCCGTCATGTCGTTCACAAATACCAGAAACAGCACTGGTCCTAGGACTGACCCCTGCGGGACCCCGCTGGTCACAGGTGCCCACTCTGACACCTCGCCACGTACCATGACTCGCTGCTGTCTTCCTGACAAGTATTCCCTGATCAATTGTAGTGCCTTCCCTGTTATCCCTGCTTGGTCCTCCAGTTTTTGCACCAATCTCTTGTGTGGAACTGTGTCAAACGCCTTCTTGCAGTCCAAGAAAATGCAATCCACCCACCCCTCTCTCTCTTGTCTTATTGCTGTCACCATGTCATAGAACTCCAGTAGGTTTGTGACACAGGATTTCCCGTCCCTGAAACCGTGCTGGCTGCTGTTGATGAGATCATTCCTTTCTAGGTGTGTGTGTGTGTGTGTGTGTGTGTGTGTGTGTGTGTGTGTGTGTGTGTGTGTGTGTGTGTGTGTGTGTGTGTGTTTTATATGTCTAAAGTTGGATCTTAGTGTTCTTAGGTAAGACTTAGTGGTAGTATGTGTCACCTGAAGCATGTTTCCAGGGGTCAACGCCCCCTCCGCGACCGGTCCCAGATAAGGCCACCTAGTGGATCTGGGACTAATTAGCCAGTGTGTTAGTTCTGGCTGCACGCCGTCCAGCGTATGAACAAACAACTCGGCTGGTTAGGAAGGGATTGAAAAGACATGTTAGGTTCCCTCTTGAAGCCAATGCGAAGTTGGTTGGTAATTCCCCTTATGCTTGAAAGAAATGCTTTGAAGAGCTTTCAGATCACGCATTAATGTTTGTTGAATGGTGCTGGTGAGTGTGTCAAGAGGGTAAATATGAGGATAAAGGATTAGGAGGATTATGGGTGGAAGAGAGGTGGAAGGAATGTGAGGATAGATAGGAAGAGGGAGTCAGGGAGAGTGAGGGAGGTTAAAGGTTAGGAGGTGGAGGAGGAGGAGGAGATGCCAGAGAAGAGAGGGCGAGTATGGAAGGAGAAGAGGAAGCGAGTAGAGAGAGTCAGAGACAAGGAGAGAACACGTAGATCCAGAGACAAGGAGAGAGCAGCATCAGACAATGGTAGATTACTATTATTATAATCAAGGGGGAAGCGCTAAACCCGGAGGATTATACATCGCCTGGGGGGGGATGTGGAAGGCATTCAGGCTTAATTCGGGGAACTGGAGCACAGATCCAATTCCCTAAATCAAGAGCCCCTCACCAACATCAAGGAACCTTCCTTGAGGGGAGACAATGGTAGAGACAGTCAGGAGTGGGTGGGGAGCAGCTGTTGTGGTTGTCATAGCAACTTCTCGTTCAGACTCCAAATGATGATTGTAAATTAGGTTCGTGCATGCACGAACACAGAGCCCGGGTTCTCACACGAATTAACGTACACATTCGTACACGAAGGTTCACAGGTATGCTAATATGCCATGATCGCGAACGAGCGATGAAAAGATGCAAAATTACCACAAAGGGAGTTGAATGATAGCTGTAGCTTTTCGAATTACAGTCAACAAATCTTCAGGAGCTTGCAACGTTGCGAAAATACAGTAGATTCATTCAGGTAGATTCATTCAGGAAAACGGCTCTAGAGCTGTGGTTTGAAGACTCTTTTTTTGGATTAGACCGGTATTCTCAAATATCATACAGGGTATTTACAAGCCTACGACAATGTGAAGAGGACTGTCTCAAATTCCTCAAAGCTACCCACACGAACGGACGGTAATTTGAAGGAGTAGACTTATCCCCTGATTTGAATATAGAAACCACATTAGCCATCTTCCACAACTCTGGCACAACACCGGTAAGGATGGACGCATTAAACACTCATTAATGGCTGACTAAGCTCCATCTTGCATTCCTTAAGTACCCTGGAAAACAACTCATCAGGTTCTGGGACTTATTTTGCTTCAGTTTGTCTATCTGTTTAACAACCATGTCCCTCGTGACAGTAATATTAGTTAATTTAAATTCATCAGGAACTAAATAATTGTTAATTACTGGAATCTCATTTACATCTTCCTGTGTAAAAACTGACAAAAAAAATAGTCATTAAATATTTATTTTATTATTATCACACCGGCCGATTCCCACCAAGGCAGGGTGGCCCGAAAAAGAAAAACTTTCACCATCATTCACTCCATCACTGTCTTGCCAGAAGGGTGCTTTACACTACAGTTTTTAAACTGCAACATTAACACCCCTCCTTCAGAGTGCAGGCACTGTACTTCCCATCTCCAGGACTCAAGTCCGGCCTGCCGGTTTCCCTGAATCCCTTCATAAATGTTACTTTGCTCACACTCCAACAGCACGTCAAGTATTAAAAACCATTTGTCTCCATTCACTCCTATCAAACACGCTCACGCATGCCTGCTGGAAGTCCAAGCCCCTCGCACACAAAACCTCCTTTACCCCCTCCCTCCAACCCTTCCTAGGCCGACCCCTACCCCGCCTTCCTTCCACTACAGACTGATACACTCTTGAAGTCATTCTGTTTCGCTCCATTCTCTCTACATGTCCGAACCACCTCAACAACCCTTCCTCAGCCCTCTGGACAACAGTTTTGGTAATCCCGCACCTCCTCCTAACTTCCAAACTACGAATTCTCTGCATTATATTCACACCACACATTGCCCTCAGACATGACATCTCCACTGCCTCCAGCCTTCTCCTCGCTGCAACATTCATCACCCACGCTTCACACCCATATAAGAGCGTTGGTAAAACTATACTCTCATACATTCCCCTCTTTGCCTCCAAGGACAAAGTTCTTTGTCTCCACAGACTCCTAAGTGCACCACTCACTCTTTTTCCCTCATCAATTCTATGATTCACCTCATCTTTCATAGACCCATCCGCTGACACGTCCACTCCCAAATATCTGAATACGTTCACCTCCTCCATACTCTCTCCCTCCAATCTGATATTCAATCTTTCATCACCTAATCTTTTTGTTATCCTCATAACCTTACTCTTTCCTGTATTCACCTTTAATTTCCTTCTTTTGCACACCCTACCAAATTCATCCACCAATCTCTGCAACTTCTCTTCAGAATCTCCCAAGAGCACAGTGTCATCAGCAAAGAGCAGCTGTGACAACTCCCACTTTGTGTGTGATTCTTTATCTTTTAACTCCACGCCTCTTGCCAAGACCCTCGCATTTACTTCTCTTACAACCCCATCTATAAATATATTAAACAACCACGGTGACATCACACATCCTTGTCTAAGGCCTACTTTTACTGGGAAAAAATTTCCCTCTTTCCTACATACTCTAACTTGAGCCTCACTATCCTCGTAAAAACTCTTCACTGCTTTCAGTAACCTACCTCCTACACCATACACTTGCAACATCTGCCACATTGCCCCCCTATCCACCCTGTCATACGCCTTTTCCAAATCCATAAATGCCACAAACACCTCTTTAGCCTTATCCAAATACTGTTCACTTATATGTTTCACTGTAAACACCTGGTCCACACACCCCCTACCTTTCCTAAAGCCTCCTTGTTCATCTGCTATCCTATTCTCCGTCTTACTCTTAATTCTTTCAATTATAACTCTACCATACACTTTACCAGGTACACTCAACAGACTTATCCCCCTATAATTTTTGCACTCTCTTTTATCCCCTTTGCCTTTATACAAAGGAACTATGCATGCTCTCTGCCAATCCCTAGGTACCTTACCCTCTTCCATACATTTATTAAATAATTGCACCAACCACTCCAAAACTATATCCCCACCTGCTTTTAACATTTCTATCTTTATCCCATCAATCCCGGCTGCCTTACCCCCTTTCATTTTACCTACTGCCTCACGAACTTCCCCCACACTCACAACTGGCTCTTCCTCACTCCTACAAGATGTTATTCCTCCTTGCCCTATACACGAAATCACAGCTTCCCTATCTTCATCAACATTTAACAATTCCTCAAAATATTCCTTCCATCTTCCCAATACCTCTAACTCTCCATTTAATAACTCTCCTCTCCTATTTTTAACTGACAAATCCATTTGTTCTCTAGGCTTTCTTAACTTGTTAATCTCACTCCAAAACTTTTTCTTATTTTCAACAAAATTTGTTGATAACATCTCACCCACTCTCTCATTTGCTCTCTTTTTACATTGCTTCACCACTCTCTTAACTTCTCTCTTTTTCTCCATATACTCTTCCCTCCTTGCATCACTTCTACTTTGTAAAAACTTCTCATATGCTAACTTTTTCTCCCTTACTACTCTCTTTACATCATCATTCCACCAATCGCTCCTCTTCCCTCCTGCACCCACTTTCCTGTAACCACAAACTTCTGCTGAGCACTCTAACACTACATTTTTAAACCTACCCCATACCTCTTCGACCCCATTGCCTATGCTCTCATTAGCCCATCTATCCTCCAATAGCTGTTTATATCTTACCCTAACTGCCTCCTCTTTTAGTTTATAAACCTTCACCTCTCTCTTCCCTGATGCTTCTATTCTCCTTGTATCCCATCTACCTTTTACTCTCAGTGTAGCTACAACTAGAAAGTGATCTGATATATCTGTGGCCCCTCTATAAACATGTACATCCTGAAGTCTACTCAACAGTCTTTTATCTACCAATACATAATCCAACAAACTACTGTCATTTCGCCCTACATCATATCGTGTATACTTATTTATCCTCTTTTTCTTAAAATATGTATTACCTATAACTAAACCCCTTTCTATACAAAGTTCAATCAAAGGGCTCCCATTATCATTTACACCTGGCACCCCAAACTTACCTACCACACCCTCTCTAAAAGTTTCTCCTACTTTAGCATTCAAGTCCCCTACCACAATTACTCTCTCACTTGGTTCAAATGCTCCTATACATTCACTTAACATCTCCCAAAATCTCTCTCTCTCCTCTGCATTCCTCTCTTCTCCAGGTGCATACACGCTTATTATGACCCACTTCTCGCATCCAACCTTTACTTTAATCCACATAATTCTTGAATTTACACATTCATATTCTCTTTTCTCCTTCCATAACTGATCATTTAACATTACTGCTACCCCTTCCTTTGCTCTAACTCTCTCAGATACTCCAGATTTAATCCCATTTATTTCCCCCCACTGAAACTCTCCTACCCCCTTCAGCTTTGTTTCGCTTAGGGCCAGGACATCCAACTTCTTTTCATTCATAACATCAGCAATCATCTGTTTCTTGTCATCCGCACTACATCCACGCACATTTAAGCAACCCAGTTTTATAAAGTTTTTCTTCTTCTCTTTTTTAGTAATTGTATACAGGAGAAGGGGTTACTAGCCCATTGCTCCCGGCATTTTAGTCGCCTCATACGACACGCATGGCTTACGGAGGAAAGATTCTTTTCCACTTCCCCATGGACAATAGAAGAAATAAAAAAAGAACAAGAGCTATTTAGAAAAAGGAGAAAAACCTAGATGTATGTATATATATATATGCATGTGCGTGTCTGTGAAGTGTGACCAAAGTGTAAGTAGGAGTAGCAAGATATCCCTGTTATCTTAGCGTGTTTATGAGACAGAAAAAGAAACCAGCAATCCTACCATCATGCAAAACAGTTACAGGTTTTTGTTTCACAGTCATCTGGCAGGACGGTAGTACTTCCCTGGGTGGTTGCTGTCTACCAACCTACTACCTACACATTTCCAGTTCGTTATCCGTCAGCTGTCCATTCCCAATTTTCAGAGGTCCTACTTTTTCCTTCACCTTCGTCCTATACACTTGAAAGAACCCCTTTGGATTAGTCTTTGATTCATTAGCAACTTTAATTTCATAGTCACGTTCAGCCTTTCTAATCCCCTTTTTTACTTCTCTTTTAAGCTGAACATATTGATCAGTAAGGTTAACCTCTCCTCTTGTGATGCGCCTATAAATTCCCCTTTTCCCCCCTAATAGATGCTTTAGCCTCCTGTTAACCCATTTGGGATCGTTATTATTAGACCTAATATCTCTCTGGGGAATGTATATACTCTGGGCACTGTGTACATTATTAAGAAAACAATCATAAAAGCAGATCCCTTCATAATCATAAGTATGATTATCGTCAATAAAATCATTAGCTAGATAACCCCAATCGAGATTTGACAGGTGTTCCCTAAGTCTATTATAATCGGCAGCTAATGCTAAAAGTGATGGATTTGTGATCACTTGCGCCAAGCTCTTCAGTGATCTCCAGATTATTTACGAGTGTTTCCTTATTTGACAAGACCAGGTCTAGGAAATTACTACCCCTGGTAGGCTCTGTTACGCTCTGCTTCAGAAAACAGTCCTGAACTGTTTCCATCAAGTCACTGGACTCTAGATTACCTGTCATAGAATTCCAGTCAATTTGACTAAACCTCTTGATGAGATTTTTTTCCCATTGCCTTTTCAGATTGATTCCAAAATTTTAGGCTTTTGGCAGGTTTGATTTTCAACTTCTGGGCCGCTAATGGATATCGTTACAATAATCTCCGATTGATCTCAAAAATTTGTCAGTGTTGGAGAATGGTTTCTGTACTATTCAGTCTCTTGGGAGGTTTTAAATTACAGCTCATGGACCAAAATATAGCACGTGATTATTCTCAGATCTTTTTTTCAGTGCCTGACAGGGTCGGCCTCCAGCTCTTGGAGGGTGTTGAGCTGAAGCCCATGGGTCTCTTATTGAAGTTAAAGTACTGCTCCTGGGGCACTCTTTAGAGTGGTCAGCAGCAGCTCTTGTGTCTACTAAGAGTATTGAACTACATCTAGGCATATTGAGAGCTTTAATTTAACCCTCGATTATGAGCCCTTCAAGGGGCCAAGTTGCAGCTCTTGGTCCTTCCTCTTACCCTTGAATTTAACGAATGTTGGCGTTTCTGGAATTTTGACTCCATATATTTTTGACTCACTGTCGGAGACTGTTTCACTTCCTCTTCATCCAGATAATTCTGTTTTACTCCTTACACTACACTAGAGGAACAGTGAGATCCCTATAGCACTGCTTAGTATTAGTCTGCATATGTCCCTTTATCCCTGACCTGTCTGTCATTAAAGAACACAAAGGCGCAGTTCCGTGATTGGAACAGTCCACAAATACCCACACAGAGGAAAAAAACTTACAACGTTTAGGTCCGATTTCGACAATTAACTAATCAAAGTCTGACCGAAACGTTGTCATAAGTGTTTCTCCTGTGAAAGTATTTGTATATTACGTCTGTTTTTAACCCCCCGTCAATATTCACACGAATCGGTAAATCGTGAGACAATCTGAGGTTGATTTACCGCTTTTAATAAGCCCGTAAAATTTAACTCACAATAACAAACATGTCACTTCTTGTCCATGAAAATACTCTTGTCCTTCTACTACTTGATCACATGACATCGTCACTCTAGCATTTCTTGAGCTATAACTCAGCAGCTCAGGAGTTTCAAGGCTAAATTCGTCGAGTACAAGTTATTACGCACACACACTCCAGTCATGGGTACCTATCATGACACTTGCCCAAGCTTCAAAGGGATTATCGGATCAATACTTCGTCCCGTTTACTCGTATGTGCTCTGGATACACTTTCCCCAAGCAGCTGAGATGTCCTGGTTAAAAGATTCAATATCCAGGTGGCTCTCCGGAGCTCGAAAACAAAATCATGCGCTCTAACACATGTTTATGTTCAGAGCCGCAGCGAACCCCTCGTATATTGTAGAATTTCTCGCCGCAAATTGCTCAATTTGCCGACAGATTTAACCTATATTAGCGCCGAATTTAGTTTACGATACGCCGATGGAGGGGGGTTATATCGCCAACAAATATATATGGCTTCAGCAGCTGCGGGGGGCAATTTGGAACGAAAATGTTATTAAATCGCAGAGTGAATCACCTGCTCCGCCTTAATGGTGAACAGCGAGGCGCTTAGAAGTTGGTGAATGTGTCACAAATAATTGAAATGTTATATACTGCTCACGGAGGAGGGAAAGGGAGGTGCCTTAGGATCACGGACGTTGCAACTTAAGATCACTGACGTTGCAGCGGTTATCATGGACGGTGCTGACTGATATTACGGACCGTAGACGTTAAGATCATGGTTGCTGCAGCTTAGTATCATGGACGATTTAACTTAAGAAAACTTAAGTTCACTGAAGCACTAAGTTAAGCTTACCTACGATGAGACGTAAGAGAATCAAACGAGGAATTGGATCACATCAAAAGAGATCGAAAGCTTGACAAGAAAATGTAAATAATAGAACATCAACAAGACAAACAAACGAAAGAAGCAACAGCAACGCAACAAGACAGCAAGAGGAAGACGCTCTAAGCGTTAAAATAAAGTGAAGACAAAAGAGGCAGAGCCAGATAACAAAAACATGAAGACAAAAACAACTTGAACATGAAAATAAGACAATATGAACAAGCCAACATTATCACGAAGAAAACATAAGGTAACGTGGACAGGAAACATGGAACTGGAAATAAAATACCGACACAATGGAAAAATAAACACATAAGCAGCATAGTGTGAACCTTTATTGACAACGTTTCGCCCACAAAGTGGGCTTTATCAAGTCACAAACAGATCCACCTGGGTGAAAGGTACGTGCGTATTTATAAGATGAAGACACGTGGAGAATGTTGGGTAAGTTGGATCTGATAAGGACCTGCACGGGACTGGCGGGTGTGTACGCAGTTACGAAAAAGTTTCTCGCGAAGGCTTTCAGCTGTGTTATAGAAGCCGTTGTTTTGGTTGACGTTGTTGGATATACAGATAAGTGATGATCTCAGGATTCTGTGGTATTGAGAGTTTTCTTCTCTGGCGGTAAGACTCGCGTTTCTGTAGTTGATTAAATGGTTGTTTGAATTTCGGTGTTGAACACAGGCATTCCTTAAATCGTCCGATTTGCCTACGTACTGGTGTTCTGAAATACCTGTTTGGAGGTCTCTGGATGTTTCGCCCTGCAGGGGATTGAAGCTTGTCCTGTCTATTACTGGTAATGTCCTTGATGGTGGTGGATATGGTGGTAGATACTTGGAATGAGGTATTGGAAAAGATGTTGGAAACGTGTTAGACAATGGAGTTGGTGAGGAGGACTATCTCCTCTCGGCAGTCTTCTCTGGGTGTGTTAAAGACGTTATATGCCCTGCGTCTGCAGTCTCTAATGACTTCTTCAGTCGAGTACAGAAAAGTTGATAGAAGCAGAAGATACTTGAAGACGATGTAATCACTCCATCACCCTTGAAATTTTGAGGTGGTCAGTCCCTCAGTCTGGAGAAGAGTATTGTTCCATAGTCTGAAACAATACTGTGTAGGCGAAACGTTTCGAAATATAGATACCTAACTGTTGCATATGTGTCTTACCTAACAACCTGTCGGTATTTTATACCATTTTAATGTTCAGTCTCTAATGACTTGATAAAGCCCACTGTGTGGGCGAAACTTTGTCAATAAAGCATCACATTATACTTTCTGTGTTTATCTTTCCATGAAGTGGAAGAACAGAAGAAAAAGAGCAAGAAAACAGGTACATGAAGACAAGATTGTACACCATAACAAGAGGGTAATAAGAACAAGACAACGAGAGTAATAGCAAGACAACAAGACAGAATAACGTAAGAAAACGAGACAGGATACCATTAAGGAAGACAACAAAAACAGTACAGTAACATCATTTACTAAATTATCAGTGAGCCTGAAAATAATCTCCCCAGATATTCCCAAATAATAGAGATTATCCTCCCAGATATTCCTTAATGATAGAGATTATTCTCCCCAGATATACCTCAGTTATAGAGATTATTTTCCTGGTGAATAATTCAATTATATATATTTTTTCCTTAAAATCCATAATATACATTAATGGTTAGAATTATTCCCCTCAGATATACCACAATTATAGGGATTATTCACCTTGGATATATCACAATTAAAGAGACTTTTCTCCTCAGATATACCCCAATTATAGGGATTATTCTGCTGGTTTTAATTTGCTAATGACGTTCAACCTTCTGTATAATTCTTGTCTCTAAGTAAAAGTCTGTGTCAGAGTTTCTCTCTCGCTGCATCCCTTCACTGCAGTTAGTCTAAGTCATTATTATTATTATTATTATTATTGGTATTATTATCATTCTTCTTCTTCTTCTTCTTCTTCTTCTTCTTCTTCTTCTTCTTCTTCTTCTTCTTCTTCTTCTTCTTCTTCTTCTAATTATTTATTATTATTATTATTATTATTATTATTATTATTATTATTATTATTATTATTATTATTATTATTATTATTATTATTATTATTATTATTATTATTATTATTACATTTGTCAAAGGTCATTCAGAGCCAAAAGTGGTGGATGCTTGACCCTGCGTCGTCTAAGTGACAGGTAGACATGCTGCCTAGAGGGTCACAGCTAATTTCATAATTAGCCTGAGTGTATAAGCGTATTAGTAGCCTTCTGAGGTTACTAATTCTACTATTAAGTCTTTAATGTACAATATCCAGGATTTAGGTTAGATAAATTTGAATTTAGAAAGGACATAGGTAATTATTGGTATTCACACAGAGTTCTCAATGAATATAAAATGGTGTACAATACCGACATGTTGATAAATAAGACAGAGTTGTCGATGCATGGAACAATCTCCCGAGTAGGGTTACGGGAGCAAATTCTTGGGTAACTTTGGGTAGGGGTGGTTTTGATAAGGAGGTGCCCTGTATGGGCCAGTAGGCCTGCTGCAGTGTTCATCCATTCTTATGTTCTTTCGAATTTGAAGTGAATGCTCTTCCACTAATCACCTAAACTACAGGCTAGTCAATGTAGAGTTTTTTTTTTCTCATTACGAACCGAAGAATGTTAAAAATATAGCAACTGCTCTCAGTGGTATAATACTAGGCAGTGATCATTAAGATTACGTGGTCGCTGAGGAGACTTACTCGAGCACACCAGTCTGAAGGTGAAGGTGAAGGTGGAGGTGAAGGTGATGTTAGTGTTGTGGTGAAGGTGATCTTAGTGTTGTGGTGCACGTGAAGGTGATGTTAGTGTTGTGGTGAAGGTGAAGGTGATGTTAGTGTTGTGGTGAAGGTGACCTTAGTGTTGTGGTGCACGTGAAGGTGATGTTAGTGTTGTGGTGCACGTGAATGTGATGTTAGTGTTGTGGTGCACGTGAAGGTGATGTTAGTGTTGTGGTGAAGGTGAAGGTGATGTTAGTGTTGTGGTGAAGGTGACCTTAGTGTTGTGGTGCAAGTGAAGGTGACATCAGTGTTGTGGTGCAAGTGAAGGTGACATCAGTCAAGTCAATGTCGACAACACCAGAATTACATATTATCACAAGTCTGATGAGTTCAAGGAGGACGACTCAACAAATCCACTACTCAATACTAGCAGGATGAAGATAGGACTCAACAAATCCTTAGTAACTACTGTTAATTAGTGTAGGAGTGAACAGGGTCAATGACAAATGGCTGCACAGGGAGAGGCTTGGGAACTACAAGCCATGTCTAATGCTCACTACAAGTCATGTCATATACTCATTACAAGTTATACCTTATGATTCCCACACTGCAGTCATGTCATATATTCATTACGCTACAAGCTATGTCATATTCTCATCACGCTACAAGTCATGTCATATACACACTAGATTACAAGTCATGTCATATGCTCACTAGATTACAAGTCATGTCATATGCTCACTAGATTACAAATCATGTCATATACTCAGTACAAGTTGCCATACGCTCACTAGATTACAAGTCATGTCATATGCTCACTAGATTACAAGTCATGTCATATGCTCACTAGATTACAAATCATGTCATATACTCAGTACAAGTTGCCATACGCTCACTAGATTACAAGTCATGTCATATGCTCACTAGATTACAAATCATGTCATATACTCAGTACAAGTTGTCATACGCTCACTAGATTACAAGTTATGTCATATGCTCACTACACTATAAATCATGTCTTACATTCGCTACACTACAAGTCACGTCTTCACAAGACACAAGCTACACTTCAAGTCAAAACACACTTTCTACATATGTGCCGTGTGCTCAGGACACATATGTCTTATGCTCAGGACACAACACATATATTGTGTCTCATACGACAGGATTAACCTCAGTAATTTTCAAGTGTAATTCTCAAAAGCCTTTTAAAAAAATGCCTATAAATATAACAATAATTTTTAAAGGATTAGAAGGGTAAGCCAGCGGAAGGCCTCGGTCAGAGGACCAAAAACTGCAGGTCATCATATGACTAAGACCCACGTCAGGAAATACTTGTCCTGTTTCTTGACAAATCTTACATTACCTAATTCTCAACGGTACTGTTGTGAGCTGTTCTAGGTATCACTCATTCATTATATTTGTAGTCTTATTTCTCGTCATCATATTTGTAGTCATTATATTTGGTGTTTAGTATATTTCTTGGTGTACCTATGTTTTTTTTTGTCCTTATATTTGTCATCATTGCATTTGTAGTTACTATATAACTGCAAATTATTATATAAAGAATTATATATAGTCACTGTATTTCTAGTCATTATGTTTCGTTCATTGTAGTTTTAACTTAAAATGTGTTGTCGTTATATTTGCTAACATAATATTTGTCCTCGCTCTGTTCGTCGACATTTATCATTATACTTGCAGTCACTATAATTCCCGGCATTGTATTTGTTGTGTAAGCGCAAATTCCTTCAAATAAAGTTACACTGATGACGCTTCTGTTGTCTCATCCTGATGAATAGTCTCCCTTTTCTCCAGCACGTGAATCTTATTTACCAGGTCTTGGGTCATCAGTGTTTTGCTGGACGTGGGAGCTCTCCGCCGTGTCTGGGCGAAGAACTGAGGTCAACGGAAATTATGTGACTTTACCCAACATTTATTTTTACCCTCTCTACTACTAAGGGTTTGGAATTTCCTGGACCTCTCTTCTCTTTTTTCATCACAAGTTAATTATCTGTTAAACTGTGATTTCTCTCGACTTTCTGCTCGGATGTTTTGTGTGCCCGGAGACCCTTCCATCTCAATATAGTTTTTGCCAGGAACGCAACTTTTTTTTGTTTACGTTTGAGGTGTGTGGAACAGGTGTAATGCGAGGCGACACCCGTGAGGAAATTATTAGGCAAATGTACACAAATGCAGATAATGTGACATTTCATTGTGGCAACGTTTCGCTCTCCAGGAGTTTTGTCGTTAGGTCACTGCTGGACAAAGTTCCTGGAGAGCGAAACATTGTCACATTAGCTGCATCTGTGTCCATTTATCAAACCTGACATTTTCTTCAAGTGTGTACGTACTTACCTCTTTTTTTTCTATCCTCTAGGTGAGAAATGAAGCTCCGATACACCAGTGAATGCTTAACTACTAGTATGTAACACCAGTAAGCCAGAGGTAGCTTAATTACTGATACCCAGCACTCGTATGACACTGCTTACTTAAAGCAGGTCATAGTCTGACGAAGTACTGTGGCAAGCGATGCTGTTCTCTTTCCTGACGAACAGACCGACACTAGCCTACAGAAGCAGAGCTGTGCTCGTGATATCCCACCTTCATTATTTGGTCTCCCATGAGGGGAATAGTTATATTGGATATTGGAGATTTTTTGGGAATACTTCCGCTGTTTAGTTTCCTTGTGAAAACACGAGAATGCCTCTTCAGATTAGCCTCGAAAGCTTGTATATATTTGCTATGAGAAGACTTGTATTGGTTTCTGAAAATGTCACACTATTTGCCAATTTTAGAAGCAATTTTCTGCGATATCATTCCGAGCCTTCAAGAGTAATAGCAAATAAGCGAAGTTGTATCAACTTCTCCTCAACTTTCGTCTGGTCCCACGTGATGTTTTGTGACGGTTCTCAAGTAAAATTGTAAAATGTCGGTATTTTTGTTAAATTCTACCAGTTTCTTATTAATAATAAAGGTTGAATAGCGACAAAATATTGGGTAAAAGGATAAAAATGCAACAGGTAAATGGCCCAGAGAACCGACAAGTTGATAAATTAGACACATATGCAACACTTGAGTATCATTTTGCCACTGTGTGGCGAAACGTTTCCACAAAAAAGATTCCCAAGTGTTGCACAAGCATGACTCAAGAAATCGTAATGACACGATTGCAAATAAACCATACCCCCGGCCGGGATTGAACCCGCGGTCATAGAGTCTCAAAACTCCAGCCCGTCGCGTTAGCCACTAGACCAGCTAGCCACAATAAGATTCATCCAACTAGGTATATTTCTACACCATAGGAAGGTCATGTTGACGGCAGTGAAGGGAGTTGAGCTAGAGTTCGTCACGGCCACGCTAGCTGGAGATTCGTCTGTAAAAACTTGCATTTGTGGTCACAGAGGTGCCTGTGCTAACCTTCCTATGGTGTAGAAATATACCTAGTTGGATGAATCTTATTGTGGCTAGCTGGTCTAGTGGCTAACGCGACGGGCTGGAGTTTTGAGACTCTATGACCGCGGGTTCAATCCCGGCCGGGGGTATGGTTTGCACAAGCATCTAATTTATCAACTTTTTATTGTGACATTATTTCAAAGCTCCTGGAGACAAGTGTTTCCATAATAAATATTGCATTTTTCTGAGTTTTCAAGTGTGCATTTAAATAGTCACTTCTAATATGGTTAATAAATGTTCATTGCGAATGTGTTAAGACTCATTACAAATATTACACCCTCCATTAATTAAAAATGCAGCTTAAAACTTATACAATTAGAAAAAAACTGTTTTGAATCAAGAAAGAGGGACTGGAGGATACAGATAGATCAGTCGGTTATACAGTGACTGAAATACATTATATTATTAATCATCCACGACGTGGGGAAAAAGCTTTTAATTTTATTTTGGCACACCTTTTCTCCTCTGATAAAAACTATAGCCTCGTGTTCTCTCAGTTCGTGGTGTTTTATGTAATTATATAAATCTTTTGTCGGTAACTCATCTCCTATTTTTCCTAATAGCTGACAAAGTCATTTTTTCAGCATTTCTTTAAAATCCAATTTTTTTTTTTAGCTCTAGTTTATTTTTGAAGGTTTGGACACCATACCACTGTTACATTCTTCAATTTTGGATCAACATATCTTTTAAATAGATTTTCTTCATTATTTCTCAATTTAGTCTTTCCTCATGTCTGTTATAAGTCTTACCTACAGTAGTTTCATACTGACTCATTTTTTATGGACTTCAAGTTGTTCAAGTTCATGATTCTTATAAACTACTCTGGTGCTTTCATTTTATTACCCAAACTATATTCATCATGTGGTTCTCTTGTTTCTTTCTTCCATTTCCATTTGACTTGATTAAATTCCATCATTCATCTATGGCTCTATTTGCTCAGTTGATTTAAGCTCATTTACTAGTATTTACTACTATTAAATGTTATTTTTTATTAATATCTTTGAATAATCAGAACACATTTACATTGTATTTTATTCCTTACGGCAAATCATTCATATACGTATAGTAAAACCATGAATGGTAGAACCATTATGATGACATTTCCATACTGATATTTCCATAGTAATGATATTGCCATGCCGCTGATGTTTCCACTCGCATGATATTGCCATGCCGCTGATGTTTCCACTTGCATGATATTGCCATGCCGCTGATGTTTCCACTCGCATGATATTGCCATGCCGCTGATGTTTCCACTCGCATGATATTGCCATGCCGCTGATGTTTCCACTCGCATGATATTGCCATGCCGCTGATGTTTCCACTTGCATGATATTGCCATGCCGCTGATGTTTCCACTCGCATGATATTGCCATGCCGCTGATGTTTCCACTCGCATGATATTGCCATGCCGCTGATGTTTCCACTCGCATGATATTGCCATGCCGCTGATGTTTCCACTTGCATGATATTGCCATGCCGCTGATGTTTCCACTCGCATGATATTGCCATGCCGCTGATGTTTCCACTCGCATGATATTGCCATGCCGCTGATGTTTCCACTCGCATGATATTGCCATGCCGCTGATGTTTCCACTTGCATGATATTGCCATGCCGCTGATGTTTCCACTCGCATGATATTGCCATGCCGCTGATGTTTCCACTTGCATGATATTGCCATGCCGCTGATGTTTCCACTCGCATGATATTGCCATGCCGCTGATGTTTCCACTCGCATGATATTGCCATGCCGCTGATGTTTCCACTCGCATGATATTGCCATGCCGCTGATGTTTCCACTCGCATGATATTGCCATGCCGCTGATGTTTCCACTTGCATGATATTGCCATGCCGCTGATGTTTCCACTCGCATGATATTGCCATGCCGCTGATGTTTCCACTCGCATGATATTGCCATGCCGCTGATGTTTCCACTTGCATGATATTGCCATGCCGCTGATGTTTCCACTCGCATGATATTGCCATGCCGCTGATGTTTCCACTCGCATGATATTGCCATGCCGCTGATGTTTCCACTCGCATGATATTGCCATGCCGCTGATGTTTCCACTCGCATGATATTGCCATGCCGCTGATGTTTCCACTTGCATGATATTGCCATGCCGCTGATGTTTCCACTTGCATGATATTGCCATGCCGCTGATGTTTCCACTCGCATGATATTGCCATGCCGCTGATGTTTCCACTCGCATGATATTGCCATGCCGCTGATGTTTCCACTTGCATGATATTGCCATGCCGCTGATGTTTCCACTCGCATGATATTGCCATGCCGCTGATGTTTCCACTCGCATGATATTGCCATGCCGCTGATGTTTCCACTCGCATGATATTACCATGCCGCTGATGTTTCCACTCGCATGATATTGCCATGCCGCTGATGTTTCCACTCGCATGATATTGCCATGCCGCTGATGTTTCCACTTGCATGATATTGCCATGCCGCTGATGTTTCCACTTGCATGATATTGCCATGCCGCTGATGTTTCCACTCGCATGATATTGCCATGCCGCTGATGTTTCCACTCGCATGATATTGCAATGCCGCTGATGTTTCCACTCGCATGATATTGCCATGCCGCTGATGTTTCCACTCGCATTATATTGCCATGCCGCTGATGTTTCCACTCGCATGATATTGCCATGCCGCTGATGTTTCCACTCGCATGATATTGCCATGCCGCTGATGTTTCCACTCGCATGATATTGCCATGCCGCTGATGTTTCTCTTATTCACTCTAATATTTTGTTTTCATTTCCTCTGTTTTTTTTGTGATTTCCAAATCACTCACAACCCGAGGGAATCTAACTACATATTCTTGAAATGTGAACGTCTGCTATGAGCACATAGCAGACATCCATAGCTTCATACTCATATGTTTTCTAATTAGCAAGTTTATGCTTTCCAAGTGTTGTATTCTCTTTTCTATCGTGGACATTCACAGTCTTTCCACATCAACTGTTGTCAGCTAGGCAACACTGTCGCCCAGAAATGCGATATTTACTTTTGTTCCCTTGTTTACCTTTATGTAAGGAAATTGCGTAGAGTCTTCATTATTTTCACTTGAAACCTATCCGGTCTGATCCTGGGTGAAGCAGAGGTAGAGTTTTTTTTTCTTTCTCCAAGGATTCCATTGGATAACTTGAGAATCATTTTTCTAAATGACTTTGAACTTACAAACAGGAAGGTTCGGATAGCAGTTGGAATATATGTGAGTGAAAATTTGCCGATTATATACATGTATGTAACTCAATGGGTTCTGTTCAATAACTTAAGAAAGATTCTTCTGAGGTGTATGTTACTTGGAAGAAAATTCTGAATGATATTGCAGTGTGATGATGCCAGTTTACCAGTTTTAGTGAAACTGGAATTCTGGTTCCTGTGAAAAACTGAGAAATGCGTCTTCTGATCTCCTTCAGTCTTTGAGATCAGGTGTTTCTTTCTTACGGGAAATTTTGGATTGGTTTAGTGCAATATAAGTTCCAATTTGCCATTTTTATAGGGAATATTATGGTACTTATTTCCGTAAGATAGTATTTCAGTGTCTCTACTGATGGAGTTGAAGCCTTCACAGTGGCGCATATTACTGAGGTTATTACACCTCCTGGTCAATGTAAGGGTTGTTAATCTATACCTCCTGGACTTTTGGAGGATTCTCATTTACAGGTGTTAGACTTATCGAGTGTTGAGCTAAACTCCTGTGCCCTGTCAAGGTGCTGATTTCCAGCCTATAAACCTTTTGGGAGGATTGAGCTATGGTGCCACTTGTCACTCTCGTGGGCGCCACGATGCCACTAGCTATAGGGTAACCACCCTGTGTTTCCTTCCATGAAGCATATTTATATAAATTGTATACAATACCGATAGTTAGATGAGAAAGAAACATGTGAAACAGCTTGGTATTTTTATTGTCGACACGTTTTGCGTACACAGCTGGGTTTTCTCAGTCGAATACCGATGAGACAGCAGATGTTGAGGAGACAGAAAGATGGTGTAATCAGTCCATCACCCTCGAAGTTGTAGTTTTGAGGTGGTCAGTCCCTCAACCTGAAGAACAGTTCATCTCCATATTCTGTAGCAATATGAAGCTGAATCAGCAAGACACACTGGTGGCTCGCTGCATCAGATCACGTGCTTAAATCCCCCCACCCTCCGACACATTGCTGGCTCGCTGCATAAGATCAGGTGCCATAATCTCACCTCCCCTCCCCCCCAGCCCGGCACACTGAGGGTTCGCTGCATCGGATCAGGTGCCATAATCCCTCCCCGACAAACTGCTGGCTCGCTGCATCAGATTAGGTACCATAATCCCCCCTCCCCCAACACTCTGCTGGCTTGCCGGGTGATAAATAATTCCTTTTCTGCCACGGCCTCAGCCTCTTTCATCTTTTTCTTCCGCCTATCTTTTCCTCTTTGCTCTTACATGCGATGCCTTTCCCATCTCCTCGCCACACTGGTGGCAGCGGTGGGATAATTAATTCTATTTTCACCGCCTCCCTCCTATTCCATCTTTAATGCCTCTTCTTTTTCCTAAGTCTTTAACAAGATGTGTTCTCCAGATACAAAACTCCCGTCAACCTGACTAAATAATGGCTGCTCATCCCTTTATATTTACCTGTCTATTGTTATTCTCTCTTATTCCAAAACTTATCTGTTATTTAATTATATGTAACTCTATTCAACTAATAAATCTGATTCTTTTTCAGGTCAGTCTGCCGCATTAGATGGTACCAAGTTTAATGCCATTTCCTCACGAGATAAGTATTAATTAGGCTTCTGTAGGCTGCTGGCAGCTCACCGTTCTGTTATTGCATGGTTGCCGGGTGTCATTACCTGACTACCACAGCTCCCATTAAGTTTTTTTTATATACTTTTTATTCTACTGTGTTCATCATAATTAATCGTTACTGACTACCTGCATGTTTAGCGCCTACCACTGTTGTAGGTTGTCTCTCACTGATAAACTCTACTTGTAGCTCCTTTGGCTTCATGTGACCGCCTCACTGTTGCAATCATTCTCTTATTACCATCTCTGATTTGCATTTAGTTCTGTTCTAGTCACTTTAATCTCCACCTACCCGTTCAGCATTATTCCCTGGCAATTTCCTCATTTCATACGAATATCATTAGTAAAGATGGAATACTTGCCTGTGCGTGTAAGTATTCCATCGTGTTCTCACTGTTCTGTGCTGCAGGATCGAGTCTCGGATTCTTTCTCACCTCAGATGTTCTTTCTTTTCATTTTTAATTTATATAGTAATACTGTTTCGCCTCTTAAGCTATATTCAATAATATTATTGGTGTCTTTTCTTGAAACTGTGTACGGACTTTGACTCTACCACTTGCTCATTCGACTCATGTGTACATACGATCTATTTATGTTGGCTAATTTGCAGTTTCTGGACTGGAATTAGAATCATTGTGTCCGTACTTCTGTCTTGTGTTTATTATATTTTCTGTTTAGATACTAGTGATTGTAGCAAATGCCTGTTGGATTCACAACAAATACACAATATACAAATAACCCGCACGTAGGAGAGAGGAGCTTACGACTACGTGTCGGTCCGACTTGGACCATTTACAAAGTCACACTAACTTTGTGACTGTAAATGGTTTAAGTAGGACCGAAACGTCGTCATAAGCTTCTCTCTTCTATGTGCGAGTTATTTGTGACTTGTTAGTCACGGTATTGTGCCTTTCTGTTCTTGTCAAATATACACTGATTTACAATTTTTTCAGATTTTTTTTTGTATTCATTAAACATTAAGACAATTTCTATATCACGTGGGCCTTTTTATGATGACATCACCTCACAAATACACTTTCTGTCTATTGACTGTTTACATTTTTCTCTCAATCATAAAATTCCTCATACGACCTGGTCGTAATGGGAATTGGAGCGAAGAAACTCAGCAGTAGACTATAATGTATATTTTGTCTTCACCCACTGTATACAGGTATGTACACTATGTATAATATGTACAGACAGAATAATAATAAGTGTACACCACAGTGACAGATGGCAAAGCAGAAGCCAGAGAGTGCATCGTACTCAACCAGCAGGTAGGCAAGTCTGCCAATGCTTCCCGCAAGTGAACCATGTTGTTTCAGCTTTGGCAGGCTTGCCTTTGATTGGTCAATGAACCAAGGTACTGATTTAACGACAGGTGCCCTATAGATCGTTAAACCCTTAGCACCCAGCTTGCTGATTAGGAGGAGTCTTATATGGGAGTGTGACATACGCCGAATAAATTGTAACATAGTCTTTGCATGCCCCACCCCCACCCAATAAGGGCACTAATAGCCAGGATCATTGTCCTCATCGCCTCCAAGCCGTGTGGACGAGCTGCGCAGACGCTCCTGTTTGAGTTTGTTTTGCGCAGTTTACCTGATTGAGCTGCCCCTAGCGTTGGTTGGTGGAAACTTTATTTTCTCCAACATGGCGCTGAATAGCAGAAGAAGAATCAACACTGTCTGCATTGAGATGATCCGTGGTGCTGTCACAGGATCCAACATGGATTTATTATTACCAGCGATCATTCGCGATACCTATGGTATAGCAAATGAGGAGATATGTGGTGTCGCATTAAATGGAATGACAAGAATCTTCGTTAAGATGACGTCTGCACAAGTCTACGAGGCAGTGGTCGACAAGTATCAGGAGACCATCATACAGGTTAATACAGCTGTGTCGGTGAGACTTCATGATGTATCTCGACATTACACCTGGGTGAAAATCAGGAATGTGCCTTTAGAGGCGACTGATTTTGATATTACCAGTGAACTGCGTACTTATGGGACGGTTCACGTAGCCACAGCAGGGAGATGGGCAACTGGACCGTATGCAGGTGCGCTGGAAGGCGCGTATACAGTTAAAATGACTCTTCGGCACCCTATTCCTTCATATATTGTGTTGAAAGAATTAAGGACTCAAGTCTATGTAACGTATGCGGGGCAACAACGTACGTGTCGGCTATGTGGGTCATATGACCACATCGCGGCGCAGTGTGAGAAACGAAGTGGGTACCCGGCACAACAGCAACGGCAACAGCAGCAACAGCAACAGCAACAACAGCAGCAACAGCAGCCAGTGGACGAGGTTGGCGATGAGCGAGAACAGTCTCTTGCTACACCGCCCCAACAACGGTTGTCATGGAGTGAGGAGGTAGACAAAGAAAAGGAGCTTGAATCGCCAGTTGTAACGCTACAAGGAGAATCTCAGTCATTGGACATACATAAGGTTTTTGAGGAGAGACTACCTAATATGGGTGAAGAAGTGGCGGCGTCTTTGGTAAAGGCGTTGGATGACTTGTTAGAGGAATCGGTCCTAGATCAGGTGGAAGACCCAGGCTCAGTTCTGGGGAAGGATGTGAATGATGGTATGGCAGAAGATGACGGTTTGTCGACGAGAGAGTCTACAGGATTGAAGGTGCATGCAGTAGAGGTGGAGGTGCATCAGGACGGTGCTTCTGATGTCAAAATGCAGGTGGAGGGCGGGACACGAAAGAGGACTGCAGCATCATCGGATTCTGATGATGTGCTAACTCCTGCCCAACGCCCTGGGAAAAAGTCTTGGGTGGAGGTACAGAAGAGAGGGAATGGTGAACCCAAGGATCAAGGGATTGCAAAGGTGATTCCCAACAAAGGGGGGAGGGACAGAGGTTTTGCAAAACGAACTGGGGTAAAGTCAATGCCGGGGACAAAAGGAAAACCCATTTGTTGAATTCAAGTGTTTTACTATAAATATTAACGGGTTGAGAGCTGAGAGGAAGCTTAAGTGGTTTAATGAGTATTTGGTGCGACTTGGTGTGGATGTGGTATTCTTACAGGAACATAATTTTAGGCCTGGTTATGAGTTGGATATGAGTGGTTATAATGTGTACATGGAACATGCGACACGTTTGAAAGGTGGGGCTGCCATTTTGGTAAAGGAAACTAGCCCGTTTATTGTAAGGCGTAGTGAAGGGGGGGAGGGGAGGGTCATTAGGGTGGATGGAACTTGGGGTAGGGTTCCCATTAGTTTAGTATGTGTATATGGTCCAGCTGAGGGTGACGTGAGTATTAAAACTAAATTTGTTCAGGACGTACTGGTCTATTTTTTACGTGGTTTACCGAATGTTGCAATAATAGGCGGAGATTGGAATTGCGTGATACGTCGTAAAGATGTGGAGCCCAGAGGTGCGGGGTGTTGTCTGGGTATATTGGGGGATATATTGACCGGGGTGGGGTTAAAGGATGTGTGTGGGGGGGGAGGGATGGTAGAGCATACCTTCATTAAACGAGGTTATGCGGCGAGGTTGGACCGAATGTACGTGCCTTGTGCGGTTACTGTGCGGAGGGTGAATGTGATAGATGTGTTTTTTTCCGATCATAGAGGAGTGGTAATAGATGTGGATATTGAGGGTGTGCCTCGGAGGGGTCCATCATTTTGGAAATTGAATGTAAAGTTATTAAAGGAAGAGGATAGTCTTTTGTCTTTTGGACATATGTGGGATCGTTTAGTGGTAGAAGCACCAGGGGATGTTGCCATGGTTAATTGGTGGGAAACAATAGCTAAAAAACGTTTTAAGGAATATTATATTAATCGAGGGAAGAGATATAATCAGTTACAATACGGTTTTCAAAAATATTTAGAGGGGCAGTTGCGCGAATGTTATGCACAAATTAATGCTAATTATCCTGTTATTGAAATTGAAAGTTTGAAGGAAAATATCCGGAATTTACAAAATGAGAGGTTTGATGGGGAAAGGCTTAAGGGCGGGATTGAGGAGGTTTTGTGGGGAGATCGGCCGTCGGCGTGTGTGTTGCGGAGTCAACACAGACGTCGCAAGGCAATGGAGTTAATGGGGTTGCATGTTCAGGTAGGTATGCAAGGGTATAAAGTGGACTAGGTGTTGACGACGACTGAGGGTATGAGTGGGTATATTGATGCTTGGGTTAAGTTGAAAACGCAAAGTGTGGGAATAAGTGAAATAGCATTACAGTCAATTGGAAGGTTTGTGCAGTGTGAGTTGACAGAGCATGATCGATTCGTTTTGGAAGGGCCGATAACGGAGTGCGAGACATGGGTAGCTTTATCCGGGGCGCAATTAGGAAAGGCACCAGGAATTGATGGGTTGCCCAGTGACTTTTATCTCCAAAATTGGAGCGTTTTAAAAGAATTTTTGGTAAGATTATTCAATATCATTAAGCGGGATCGGGTTTTAGGGGCACAGCAGCGGATGGCTGTGGTCGTTTTAGTGCCTAAAGGTGAGCCATTAACAGTTAAAGACTATCGTGCTATTTCGTTATTGTGTGGTGATTATAAGATTTTTGCAAGAATTTTAGCTAACAGAATAAAAAAGGTCCTGGGTAAAGTGATCGATAAGGGACAATATGGGGTGCCGGGAAGGTCTATGTATGACGGGCATGGTTTGATTAGAAGTTTTATTGAAGAAAGAGTAAAATTGGGAGTGGGGGGGGTGTTGGCTATAGATTGGGAGGCGGCATATGATAGTGTAGAAAGGGAAGCGTTATGGAAGATTATGAGATGGCAGGGGTTTGGAGAGGAAATTATATCTTGGGCCAAATTAATGTATCAAGATGCATCCTTGCGGGTGCAGGTAAATGGAAGGTTAGGAGAACAAATTCAGATGAGCAGGGGTCTACGTCAAGGTTGTCCCCTTTCACAAATATTTTTTGCGTGTTTACAGGATCCCTTTTATAGAGGAATTAGGGTCTTATTGGCAGCAAATGGGGTTGGTGACGAAAGGGGTGGGGGGGCTGGCATTGTTGGATATGTTGATGACACAACGATTTTAGTAAGTGGTAACAGGGATTTGCCTCGGGTGGAAAAGTTAGTAAATGTTTTTGAAAAGGCTTCTGGCATGTCAATTAATAAGGAGAAAACGAAGTATATGGATCTTGGGGATAGGTTAAGTGAGGAATGTGAAGTAGTTGAAAGGTGGAAAAAGGTGGACCAATTACTGATATGTGGGATTGTTTATGTAAGTGATATCAAGTTAGCACAACAAATAAATTCAGTGCGTATTGTAGATGGTGTACTGCAGCGCCTCAGTGGTTTACGAGCTGCACACTTAATTTTGCATCAAAGAGTAATTACAACGAATGTCCTATTATATAGTAAACTTTGGCATGTAGCAGCAATATATCCGATACTTCGTAGTGAGATACAAAGGTTACAAAAGCGCGTTTTTAGATTCATTTGGGGTACTGGAAGTGAATGGTTAGGTAGAGCGGTTGTCACACTCCCGGTTGGCCGAGGAGGGCTGGGTCTTATAGCTGTTGAAAAGAGGATTATGAGTGTGTATTTGAAACGTAGTTATAAGCGGGAGGGGGGGGCGAGGGAAGGCGGACTTCATAAGATACGTCAGGATATGCAACGGTGGTGGGTGGGTAGGGAGTTCATAATAGGTGAGGCAATGTTACGGGTCATCATAAACATGAGCGATCCTTCACATATTAAATTGGGAAACCTTGATGGGGTGGAAGGTAAGGCAGTGGTAGCAGTGGTAGAAGGTGTTTATCCGATGTATGATTGGCGTAATATCTGGGGGCGTTTGAACAAATTACGTTTAAAACCTAAAGTACGAGAAGTAATGTATAGATTTTTACATGGGATCTTACCGTCTGGAATGGTTTTATTCCATAAGAGAATACGGGAGAATGGGATATGCAAGGCTTGTGGTGGATGGGAGACTGTTTTCCATATAGTGTATTTTTGCGAATGTATTGAACTAATAAGGGTTTGGTTGGGCAAGGTAATAAGGTTAGTGGGAGGGGGGGGTTTGCAGGTGTTGAGGGTTTTAAGCTTAGACATAGGTGGGGTGAATCAGATGGTAGAGAATGCGGTAGGGTATATAATTACAGATTATATTTATATGTCTTGGGCTATGAGAGGAGCGAACGTGTGTGAAAGAATTAATGCATTAACAGCAACTTTTTATAGGACAAAGTGTAGAAATAAGGAGGTGTATGGGGGGAGATGGGAGAGGGATTTAAGTGAGGGTTATAGGAATTTCACATTACGGGATTTACGGGAGTTGAAAGGCAGGTAAGGGGGATGAAATGGGCTGGTTTCCTAGAATGGGCGGTAGCGTGATGAGTTTGTTGAATGTTATATGAGGTATGTCTGGGGTGCAATTTTAACATTATTTGTTCCGAGTGTGTCAGGTACAATACAGTTATATTTGGAATTATCGACTTATAACTATGTATGTGTATGTGTGTATATATATGCATGTGTTGTATGTGTGTGTATTTGTGTATGTATGTGTATGTGTGTATGTATGTATGTATGTATGTGTATGTGTATGTATGTGTATATATATATATGTATATGTATATATATATGTATATGTATGTATATGTATGTATTGTATGTATGTTTACTTTCGTGTATATACCATTAATGGTTTTTCTCATGAACATTTTCAATGATATACAATACATATTTTCTATGAGCATTTATGATTTTGATACAATGTGTAAATGTCAAAATGGCTTTTTATGTTCCAGTTTAATTTACAATTGTATTTTTGTAAGCACAATTGATTTGGTGCCAATAGAAGTATGTAGTTTAAGTTTTACGAACCCTTGAAGTTGTAAGAATTGGATGAAGTTATTCATGGTTGAGTTGACGTAATATTATAACTGACGTTGTAAGTGATTTTGTTCAATTAGACAACATACTTTATATACTTATTTATATGTATGTACATGTATGTAAATTGAAGTCTGATTTTAAAGGTGAAGAGTGGGTTTTCCTTTTTTGTTCTTTTTTTTTTTTTTTTTTTTCTCTTTATGGTAATACAAGGTTGTATCATGTACACCAACAAATATGGTTAGGGGTATGTGGTAAAATTTTCGTGTTGATTAGACATTTATAATACAGATGAAATACTAGGCTTAGGTTAGGGTAAATTTATGATAATTGTGGAATGTTCTTTGATTCAAACTGCTCTTTATTATACTTGTATTTTATTATTCTAGTGTGAATTAAGAGCAAGGATGATTAATTTGAGGAAGAGTTAATATAGGTTTGCATGTTTTTGCGAAAAGTTAACTTATCCACATGTAGCTAGTATAGGACAATTTAAAGCTTCGGTATCTGATTTTATATGTAGGTAATAGTGGTCATATTTGTTATATTGTAATGTTATTCGTTAATGTTTCAATATCTAATGTAACGTTTTTTCAGTTATTTGTTCATATATTGTCATCTTTAGGGTTTTTCCTTTTGTCTATTGTCTATTGTTGGTTTTAAATAAAATATAAAAAAAAAAAAAAAAATAGCCAGGATTAGGCCTCCACCTCCATGGGTAGCGTGCCGCCATGGCACTGAATAATAAAGGAACCGCCTTTCCTCTCAACCATCCAACCCATTAGATAGTGCTCAACTTTTCTCTCGAAACTTAGTCAAACTCTGTCCTAGAGGGAGACAGCAGACAGTAGGGTTAACGTTGGTTTAAGACTCCTGCGGACATCAGCAGAATGTTCTATCACTTAAAAAAAACAACGTCATTAAACATATTTATATGGTCCCCAACACATCCTAACCTAAATTAAACACGGGGAAGTATTTGCGGGCAATATGGACAAGTTTAAAGTTATACGGCTGCAGCCTGAGACTCCATCTCATGAGATGTGTGTTGTGGTTTTTCATGGTGTTGAGGCAGACCAGAGGATTGTGATTGCTGTAGACTGTGACCACTTTGGACGACTGCCCCACGTAGACCTCAAAATGTTGCAATGCAACATTTTGAGGTCTAGGGCTTCTTTCTCAGTGGTGGCATAAGTCCTTTGGTGAGGTTGATATTTGGCAGAGAAGTAAGCAACAGGCTGCAACCACTCTTTCCCAGATTTTTGTAGGAGTACTGCCCCCTACCCCTGACTTGCATGCATCAACCTGTAATACTAAATGTTTTCAAAAATCAATAGACGGGAGAATGGGTGCAGTACACAGTAGCCGTTTGGCTTCATTAAATTCTTGTTGAGACTCTGGGATCCTTTGAAATTTTTGTTTCTGACTGGTAAGTGAGGTTAAGGGGGCTACATCTGCAAAGTTCTTACAGAGTCGCCTGTAGAGACCTACCATCCCTAAGAAATGCTGGAGTGATTTTCTATCATGAGGTACTGGGTAATTCTTAATGGCAAGAATTATAGCAAACTGAGGGGTTTCTTTACCATTACCTACTTCATGGCCCAAAAAAGTAATAGTAGATTGACCAAAGGATGACTTACACAAATTAACAGTTAACTGGAAACTCTTAAACTTCTCGAAGAGAGCTTGAAGTCGGGAAACAGGTTGGTCCAACGTATGAGAAACTACTACTGTATTGTCCAGATAAGCTGCCGTGCCTTTAAGTCTGATGGATCAGCTTCTATAATGTTGCTGACAAGTTCTGTATTCCAAATGGAGTCACTGTATATTGATAGTGATCTCCTGGAATTACAAAGGCCGAGATTTCCTTTGCCTTATCTGTCAAAGATACCTGATGGTAACATTTAAGGAGGTCTAGTTTGGAAACAAAAGTAGCCCTTATCCCAAAGTCCACTATGTCATACAAACATGGAAGAGGGTAAGCATCTATCCAAATAAGTGACATGTTGTAGCCCAGTCATTAGTTTGCAGTAGGTGATCTACAAGCGTCATGCAGATGTCTGTCTCTGGTAAAAAAAAATTGTTGCAGTTATTACTGAATGAATGAGAAGTTCCATATCATTCATTGCCATCTGAAAATTATTGTCAGCCATGAGCTGGCGAATTTGTAGACCTTCAAATACACCTTTCTCAGTCCTGGCCTCTCTTAGTTATGGAAATTTTCCTAACAGGTATTTAAATGCTAAATTAACATGGCTAGCTTACATGACAAATTGTTTGGCGAGACCAAACTTAATGTACAGTTGCTGGCAACGAAATATTGTCCTTTATAAGTAATGTAGCATTGGTTACAGTACATATTTCCGGAATGACTTGGTGGCCAGATATTACGGCTCCCCGAAGTGGAAACTATTAAGACTCATGAAATCGTTATAACAGGATTGCAAATAGACCATGGAGCAGGTGGGGTTTGAAACTCAGTGGTTTACGCACTGGCCTGGAGTTTCACGACTCGCCATGGGTTCTAACCTCACCCGGTCCGGTGTTTGGAAAATATTAAATTTGTTTCTCTGCTGTGATCTCAAAAGATGGGAACAAGATATAAAATGTTGCACTGCCAAAGATATGCGTACTAAAATCGTGCATATGAAGGGTCTAATGTGTTATATTTACTCTCAAAAGGCAAGAAAAAAAAACTGAGTGATATACAAAAACTGTTGAATGGTAACTTTTATCAAGATTGGTGGACTGAGCACATCGACTCCAGGCTGAGGGAGGGACTGATTACCTCAGACTCATCATCTTCTACCGTTCTCTGTATTGGACTAAGAAAGCCTCTGGCTGGCGAAACATTTCCATAATAAAGTTAACTGTCGGATTTTTTAACTGTTATTAACTGTTTAATTCTGGATTCTCCTTAAAAATATTACAATTAGTTATTTTTCTTTTTTGTACTGTCTTTTTTCCACAAGGAAGCGCTAAACCAGTAAGGCTTATATTGCTCCTGGGAAGCAGCAGTTTGATTCAAGGAAGGAGAAGGTTACTGCAATTTCTTTGATTACGAGTTATTTACCTTAAGTCATTTATTCACTCATTTTACTCAAATTTTTAGCTCTGTACTGAGACTCTTTTTGCCTCTACAAACTGTACTGGCTACATAAGTAATAATTCTATAATAAAGTTATTGAAAACAAGAACTTAAGTGGCGGAACAGATTTTATTTTGACAATGTTTGGCATTAAGGTCTTTCTCCTGCAACATGTATCTGTCTTGTCGGCAACACGTTACTTCGCAGACTAAAGAAAACAGTAAGACTTTCTTGTATTTCAGTGAAGGATGATCCGATCTTGACATTGTGGTAAAAGCAGTCTTAATGTAACTCATCTACTTACTAAAAAAAGTGTGACGTTTGCCTATAAGATTGCTGGTTCTGGGGATGACAACAGACTTAAGGTAAAAAAGTAAAGATTAGCAAGTGAAAGTAGATACAAACTTAGCCGAAAGTTTCTGGGATATCGAGGAGATTAGGGAAAGATTCCCGAGAGAGCTCAAGTGTAGAGCAAAGTTGTGATTGATGGGAGAGGGAAGGTGGTGTGCAGAAAAGCAGGGAAAACTTAAGTGTCAGCAGCTAAATTTGTTGCAGGGGAGTTGCTTATTTATGACACTTTCCTAACTAAGAAGATGGCTATTTTCGTCCTTATTCTCAGCTTCATGACTTTTACATCCAGCATTTTTGGTTGATTTTCAGGCTGTGTCATTTACCTCTTGAACATCTTGCGAAATCTTTCCACTGAATTCAGTTTCCCACAGTCAGGGAACAATTCTCATGCCTTCATTATTCACCAAGTTTCCTGGTTTTATTTTCCTTTCTCTTTCACGTATACTACAACTAAGTACTCAAAGGAATACAATGAACGGAATTAAACTTTCTGTAGTCAAGCAGATTCATACTATGGAACAATGCTCTTCTCCAGACTGAGGGACTGACCACCTCAAAACTTTAAGGGTGATGGACTGATTACATCGTCTTCAAGTATCTTCTGCTTCTATCAACTTTTCTGTACTTGACTGAAGAAGCCTACTGTGTAGGCGAAACGTTTCATAATAAAGATACCTAACTGTTGCATATGTGTCTTACCTAACAGATTCATTACGTCTTTTCATTCTTGTAGAATACTTAAAAGAACTGCACAGAAAACTCCCCATTGTCCTTTCCAGCAGCTTTCTATTTTATATTCTTATTTCCCTATAAGTGTCCCGATTTACAAATCTATTTCACCCTGGATTAAGTCTCACTGGATAAGGATTCTTGTTCTAATCCTGATGGCAACCTGTACCTGACATTTGTTGTTTTGTTCCTGTCATATTTTTCGCCTGAGTCTTCTCTTGTTTCATGAAGGGCTGTATGTTACCGCCACAGATATTTTAGTTGTGTCAACACACAAGTTGCTGCATCCCAGTTTTAGACATTTAGCTTCTAAGAAAAATTCTCTCTTTTCAGCAGGGGTCATCTCCTTTTCAGTTAGTTGAAGTCTAATGTGCATAATAAATTCCTTAATACTTTCTAAGGCCAATTGCCAGCATCAATGCAAACGTTTTTCTTTCAGTGCTTTATTTATGACTTCGTTTTCGCATGATGTGTAGGCATCAAGAAAGAGGGAAGGAAAAGTTGGTTAGTGTACAGGGATCATGAAGGTTAAAGGGAGGTGAGCTGGTGTTGTATGCTGGGGAAAGTCAGCTGACTGACTGCAGTGCTGCCTCCTTCAATATATGTCTTTCTGCAACGCTGCCGCCTTCAGTAAGTCTCCCAGCAATGCTACCTCCTTCGATGTCTGCCAGCAATGTTGTTTCCCTCGATATGTCTGTCAGCAACACCACTGCTTCCTTAATTATTCAAACACTGCCTCCATTATGTCTGCTAGTAATGCTGCCTCCTTCAATATATTTGCCAGCACTGCAGCCTCCTTCAATATGTCTGCCAGCAAACCTCCATCAATTAACATGTCTGCCAGTAATGCTCCCTCCTTCAATAAGACTACCAGCAACGCTCCCTCCATCAATATACCTGCCAGCAACGCTTTCTGCTTCAATAAATCTTCCAGCAACGCCCCTCCTTCAATATGTTTGCCACCAACGCTCCTCCTTCAATATGCCTTCCACCAACGCTCCTCCTTCAATATGTCTGCCTAGAGAACGCTGAATCGTTCAATATTTGCTCGACTCCTCGATCCGTTTTGAGAATGTTTGCAAACACTGTCAGCATAGTTCCCAATCCCTTGTCTGGGTGACTGCTCTCTCTGCCTTGAGAGCCAGTAAATCCATTCTCGGTCTGACCTGGCCCCGCATTGTGTCTTGGGGACTTCGGGACTCCTCGATCGTCAAGGACTGAGATTAGACCTTCATTATCATCATTATTCTCATAGAAATGAGGTTTTCCCGTTAGGCAATCAGGTTTTATCCGAGGAGAGAAATGAAGATATTATTCTTGGCATTGTGAGTCTTCCTCCAGCATCAAAACACCTTTCTCTTCGAGATGGGTTTGAACTTCAGTTTTTTGCCTGCTTCACGTGACTCGTGCAGTTTATGCTATTTAAATCTAACTAAAAATTAGACTCAGATTTATTAATTAGGTTTCCTGAGATGGGTATCTGTAAGTCGTTCCCTGATTTGTTTCTCTTCTTAAAAGCTTCGTTAAAATCTGTTAACTCGTGAATGCTTCGTCCGATTGGCTTCCAATTTTCAACTATTGTTGTCAGGTGCTCCCTGATTACTGTTGCATGTTCCATTCTAGGGTATTCGGAAAGAATCTAATTACTTTCAAAATCTTTTCAAATTGGCCTCAAACGTTCAAAAGTGATGAAACCTACTTAGAAGAAAAGTGAATATTATTAAAGTGTGTAGTTGTATAATTTTACAAAATCGAGGGGATTTTTTTTTTCAAATATTCTTAAATTTCCTTTTTTTTGAACCTCTTTATTCTTTAATAAGATAAAGTACTTGATATACAGGATAGTACCCAGTGAATTTAGCCTGTGTAGATGTAAATTTGTCCATGTACTAGCATAGTTCGAAATAAACCACGGATGGGGTTTGAACTCATGGCGAATTCAGTCGTAAAATTCTACCCGCCATAATCCGAAATCTTGGACTTGTTGGGATCAGTGTGATAGCTTAAGAATGCTTCTCCTGGTTGACTTCAAACCTCCAATATTAGTGCGTCTTGCTTAGCAGAAGATATGGTATTTTAGTTGGGTTTGTAGTCTCTAATTTGCTAATTTCATTAATGTTAAATATTAAGATGAGTTTTATTTTTCTTTTAAATATATGAGTTTAATTAAGATCAGTGTATTGGTCTCTGCGATATAAAGTAAAGGACAACGTCCCTGGATAACTGGTGTTATATGCATTCTGAAAAGCGATAATTTTATTAGTCTTCAGAATGTACTGTAATTGCCCACCAAATATCGCTTGTGATTGTCTTGTGTTATTACAGTTTTTATATTCACATGTATACATATGCACACATGACGGGAAATCCTGTATCACAATCCTACTGGAGTTCTATGACAGGGCGACAGTAGTAAGACATAAGAGAGAGGGGTGGGTAGATTGCATTTTCTTGGACTGTAAGAAGGCGTTTGACACAGTTCCACACAAGAGATTAGTGCAAAAGCTTGAGGATCAGGCAGGGATAACAGGGAAGGCACTACATTTTATCATGGAATACCTGTCAGGAAGACAACAGCAACTCATGATACGTGGCGAGGTGTCAGAGTGGGCACCTCGCCCATTCTGGTATCTGTGAAAGACATAACAGAATGAATAGACTCAGAAGTGTCCCTGGTTGCATATGATGTAAAGTTGATGAGAAGAATTCAATCGGACGGAGACCAGGCAGAACTACAAAGGGATCTGAACAGGCTGTAAACCTGGTCCAGCAACTGGCTTCTGGAGTTCAACCCCACCAAGTGGAGTCATGAAATTTGGGAAAGACAAAGAAAACCACAGACGGAATACAGTCTAGGGGGCCAGAGACTACAAACCTCACTCAAGGAAAAGGATCTTGGAGTGAGTATAACACCAGGCACATCTGAGGCGCACATCAACCAAATAACTGCTGCAGCATATGGGAGCCTAGAAAACCTAAGAACAGCATTCCAACATCTTAATAAGGAGTCGTTCAGGACCCTTCACACCGTGTACGTTAGGCGTATAATGGAGTATCCAGCATCAGTTTGGAACCCACACCTAGCCAAGCACGTAAGAAAACTAGAGAAAATGCAAAGGTGTGCAACAAGACTAGTCCCTGAGCTAAGGGACATGTCCTACTAGGAGAATTTAAGGGAAATCGACCTGACGACACTGGAGGACAGGAGAGATAGGGGGGACATAATAACGACATATAAAGTACTGAGAGGAATCGACAAGGTGGACAGAGACAGGATGTTCCAGAGATTAGATACAGGAACAAGGGGTCACAGTTGGAAGTTGAACACTCAGATGAATCACAGAGATGTTAGGAAGAATTTCTTTAACCACAGAGTTGTCAAGAAGTGGAATAGTCTGTGAAGTGATGTAGTGGAGGCAGGATCCATACATAGGTTTAAGAAAGGTATGATAAAGCGCATGGAGCGGGAAGAGTGACCTAGTAGCGACCAGTGAAGAGGCGGGGTCAGGAGCTGTGAATTGACACCTGCAACAACAACTAGGTGAGTACACACACACACGTGCATATACATACATACACACACACACACACACACACACACATACACATATATATATATATATATATATATATATATATATATATATATATATATATATATATATATATATATATATATATATATATATATTGTGCACATTGTCAAGTGACTTAGTAGAGGCTGGTGATTCACGGGTCACTCATGGAGCAATTGTTATTTTGATAAAGTGGATTAGGCTTCCCGGGGACACCACTTTTATTGAAAAAACACGAGCCTTAATGTTTACCTCCTTGGGAACACTGCTAGCGGATGGGTTTGCAATTACCTCCTTGAGTTTACGGGCGGAGTGAGTTGTAGCTCTTTGTCCGGCGCAGGTGTTAGTGTGAGAAAGATTGATGGTAGGAGTACGATGGGAAAAAGAGAGAGAGGTTGAGGAAGGTGTTGTATACACAAGCGTGGTGTGAGAAGTTAGTGGGCGTTCATTTGGTTAACATGAGAAAGTTTTCATCAATTGGCGATGGAGTTGGACTAAAATAATATTAATTATTACATGGAAATATTCTTTCACTTGCTGAGGTATTGAAGATAATAACACATCTGCATTTTAAATCAGGTCGATTTCTCATGCGATTTCCAGCGTTAATTTACAAATCTTCTCCTTATTGTCAATATTAAAAGATCAATAAGTTTGGGTTAGGTTAAATTGGATTAGGTAAGGTTATCCTAGGGAAGATTTGGCTAGGCTAAATTAGGTAAGGGTGTGTTCAAGAACAGAAAGGCACAATATAGTGACTGGAAGAATTGGTCCGACTTGGACCAATGGTCCAAGTCGGACCAATTCTTCCAGTCACTTGGACCAGTCGACTTGGACCAATGGTCCAAGTAGGACCGAAACATTATTATAAGTTCCTGTCTCCTATGTGTGCATTATTTGTGTATTGCTCCAGTCACGGTATTGTGCCTCTTTGTTCTTTAACGCACCCTTACCTAATCTAGCCTAGCCACATCTACCCTAAGACAACATTGCCTAATCCAAACTTATTAATCTTATATTACTGACAGTCTGGTGAAGATCTGCAAACTGACGCTGGAAATCGCATGAGAAATCGACCTGAGTTAAAATGCAGGTATGTTAATATCTTCAATACTTTAGCAAGTGTAAGAATATTTCCACGTAATAGTGAGTATGGTCTAAGTCGGAACTAAATGTTGTCGTATTTCTGTAAGGGTGTGTTAATAAAAGATTTTCATGTGTGTCGATCTCATTAATTACAGTGTATGCTTTCCGAAATATGAGGTGTATATTTTAGTATGGATACTCTTACGGCATACTTAAATCCCAATATTAGATTCCGAGAATGTTTGTGTATATGTGACATGGAACTTTACGACCCTCGTGTAGTCGATAAGCTAATAAGCCTAATAAACCTATTAACCAACGTCTTGGGTATACCTCCTGTGCACTTCTACAAGCTTCGCCCTCTACGTTACTAAGTCTTTCTCGTTCAGTGTGCGCAATCTCGTACAGTGGGTCTTATCAGTGACCTATTGATCCTTCCTCACACTCACACACACACGCTGGGGCTCGCACTTTCCAGCTTGCAATCACTGAAGAAATACTGAGCTCATTTAGAAACTTTCCTCTCTTCTGCCAGAACACTGTGTGTACTTACCGAGTAGTACGTGAAGAGTTGTACTCGCTGAGTTAAACTCACCAACGTGTGCATGTAGGAAGAGGTAGGTGCTCACATCCTGGACTCGCCTCATGTCCTGCAATTACGAATCTGCGTTCGTTTCTTTTTCACTGTTACCGCTTATATAATATATTTAATTGCCCACAGGCAGAAGGGGCGTTCAGACATAAATATTGCTCACCTGAGCCTTCAGGTTCAACATACAGCTTTGGTCTTGTTCTTCTGTCTTTCAAAGTCTTGCTGAGCTTCAACATTCTTTCCAGCGTCTTCGTTATGATAAAGTCAGTATTATTATTATGCTCACAGTGGAGCGCTATCGATAACGTTAGGAAATTAAATTCCTTTATTTTTTTTACCTCTTCAGAACACATTTTCCTCGGTTTCGAAACCAAATTGATGCCTACACCCAGACTTTCTGGATTTTCTGTGCTTGTTTCATCAAAAGTGGGTTCCACACGGGTGCTAAAACCCCGATGACTAGCCTAACCTGTTGCGTCTAGCGTTCTTAAAGTTACTTTTGGTTGCAAAAGCGTTGGACTTATTTTTGCTAACCTTTCGCGTGATATTCTTCGAGATGTGGTTGATATGACATTCGACTCTGTTTACTTTTTAAGGTATCTGGGATGTCTTCTCTCCCATAGTGTATTATTCTCTTTCAGCCTCTTACTTCCACTTTCTTCAATTTCTACGGCATTATATTTATTAAGTTTCAATAATTACTTGCTGTATTGCTCTCTCAGCTTTGAATACACTGCCGGCTAATACATCGGTGGGAGACGGCTAGCGTATTAAAAAATAATTCCTTATTATTCACAAAATATAATCTTCTCCTTAGTGTTACATTACACAAAAGAAGTAGGTCATCTGCTTTTATCAGAAACAAAGGCTTTAAATACTGATCCTCTGGAAACACCAGCAGTCATTCTCGTTCAGTCTTAACCTCCAAGCTCATTATTAACCTTTGTTCGCAGAGCCAATTCGATATTCCAGTTTGTTATTCGAGATTTTTGTCTTCTCTAGTTTTAGGGTAACGTCCAAACTTCTGTGTCTTGATTGATCTCTGTGAATATTTCGTAATAGTTCTTCTGATATCTTAGGTCGGGTCTTTTAATCTCGAATCCACATACCTACGCATTCTGAGTATGGGCAGGCTGAACAAAGGGGTGGGAATGTTTGGAGAGTGGGGTGGGTGGTAGTTGTAGGAAGTGCTGGTAGAGTGGGGTGGGTGGTAGTTGTAGGAAGTGCTGGTAGAGTGGGGTGGGTGGTAGTTGTACTTGTAGGAAGTGCTGGTAGAGTGGGGTGGGTGGTAGTTATACTTGGAGGAAGTGCTGGTAGAGTGGGTGGGTGGTAGTTATACTTGGAGGAAGTGCTGGTAGAGTGGGGTGGGTGGTAGTTGTACTTGTAGGAAGTGCTGGTAGAGTGGGGTGGGTGGTAGTTATACTTGTAGGAAGTGCTGATATAGTGGGGTGGGTGGTAGTTGTACTTGTAGGAAGTGCTGGTAGAGTGGGGTGGGTGGTAGTTGTACTTGTAGGAAGTGCTGGTAGAGTGGGGTGGGTGGTAGTTATACTTGCAGGAAGTGCTGGTAGAGTGGGGTGGGTGGTAGTTGTAGGAAGTGCTGGTAGAGTGGGGTGGGTGGTAGTTGTGCTTGTAGGAAGTGCTGGTAGAGTGGGCTGGGTGGTAGTTGTACTTGTAGGAAGTGCTGGTAGAGTGGGGTGGGTGGTAGTTATACTTATAGGAAGTGCTGGTAGAGTGGGGTGGGTGGTAGTTGTAGGAAGCGCTGGAAGAGTGGGGTGGGTGGTAGTTGTACTTGTAGGAAGTGCTGGTAGAGTGGGGTGGGTGGTAGTTGTAGGAAGTGCTGGAAGAGTGGGGTGGGTGGTAGTTGTACTTGTAGGAAGTGCTGGTAGAGTGGGGTGGGTGGTAGTTATACTTATAGGAAGTGCTGGTAGAGTGGGGTGGGTGGTAGTTGTAGGAAGTGCTGGAAGAGTGGGGTGGGTGGTAGTTGTACTTGTAGGAAGTGCTGGTAGAGTGGGGTGGGTGGTAGTTATACTTATAGGAAGTGCTGGTAGAGTGGGGTGGGTGGTAGTTGTACTTGTAAGAAGTGCTGGTAGAGTGGGGTGGGTGGTAGTTGTACTTGTAAGAAGTGCTGGTAGAGTGGGGTGGGTGGTAGTTGTACTTGTAAGAAGTGCTGGAAGAGTGGGGTGGGTGGTAGTTGTACTTGTAAGAAGTGCTGGAAGAGTGGGGTGGGTGGTAGTTGTACTTGTAAGAAGTGCTGGAAGAGTGGGGTGGGTGGTAGTTGTACTTGTAAGAAGTGCTGGAAGAGTGGGGTGGGTGGTAGTTGTACTTGTAAGAAGTGCTGGAAGAGTGGGGTGGGTGGTAGTTGTACTTGTAAGAAGTGCTGGAAGAGTGGGGTGGGTGGTAGTTGTACTTGTAAGAAGTGCTGGAAGAGTGGGGTGGGTTGTAGTTGTACTTGTTAGAAGTGCTGGTAGAGTGGGGTGGGTGGTAGTTGTACTTGTAGGAAGTGCTGGTAGAGTGGGGTGGGTGGTAGTTATACTTGGAGGAAGTGCTGGTAGAGTGGGGTGGGTGGTAGTTGTAGGAAGTGCTGGAAGAGTGGGGTGGGTGGTAGTTGTACTTGTAGGAAGTGCACTTAGAGTGGGGTGGGTGGTAGTTATACTTGGAGGAAGTGCTGGTAGAGTGGGGTGGGTGGTAGTTGTAGGAAGTGCTGGAAGAGTGGGGTGGGTGGTAGTTGTACTTGTAGGAAGTGCTGGTAGAGTGGGGTGGGTGGTAGTTATACTTGGAGGAAGTGCTGGTAGAGTGGGGTGGGTGGTAGTTGTAGGAAGTGCTGGAAGAGTGGGGTGGGTGGTAGTTGTACTTGTAGGAAGTGCTGGTAGAGTGGGGTGGGTGGTAGTTATACTTGGAGGAAGTGCTGGTAGAGTGGGGTGGGTGGTAGTTATACTTGGAGGAAGTGCTGGTAGAGTGGGGTGGGTGGTAGTTATACTTGGAGGAAGTGCTGGTAGAGTGGGGTGGGTGGTAGTTGTACTTGTAGGAAGTGCTGGTAGAGTGGGGTGGGTGGTAGTTATACTTGGAGGAAGTGCTGGTAGAGTGGGTGGGTGGTAGTTATACTTGGAGGAAGTGCTGGTAGAGTGGGGTGGGTGGTAGTTGTACTTGTAGGAAGTGCTGGTAGAGTGGGGTGGGTGGTAGTTATACTTGGAGGAAGTGCTGGTATTGCTGGAGGAAGTGCTGCCATCCTGTCACTGTCACCCTGTCACTGCCATCCTGTCACTCCCATCCTGTCACTGTCATCCATTCACTCCCATTCTATCACTGTCATCCTGTCACTTTCATCCTGTCACTGTCATCCTGTCACTCCCATCCTGTCACTGCCATCCTGTCACTCCCATCCTGTCACTGTCATCCATTCACTCCCATTCTGTCACTGTCATCCTGTCACTTTCATCCTGTCACTGTCATTCTGTCACTCCCATCCTGTCATTGCCAGCCTGTCACTGTCATCCTGTCACTGTCATCCTGTCATTGTCACCCTGTCACTCCCATCCTGTCACTGTCACCCTGTCACTGTCATCCTGTCACTGTCATCCTGTCACTTTCATCCTGTCACTGTCATCCTGTCACTCCCATCCTGTCACTGCCATCCTGTCACTGCCAACCTGTCACTGTCATCCTGTTACTGCCAATCTCTCACTGTCATCATATCACTGTCACCCTGTCACTAATTCTATTCATCTTACCATAATCACTGTTTTAAGACACCTTTTGTCGTTTGTGTCTTGTCTTTGACCAGTTCCTCCTCAGGACTTGTCTTTGACCAGTTCCTCCTCAGGACTTGTCTTTGACCAGTTCCTCCTCAGGACTTGTCTTTGACCAGTTCCTCCTCAGGACTTGTCTTTGACCAGTTCCTCCTCAGGACTTGTCTTTGACCAGTTCCTCCTCAGGACTTGTCTTTGACCAGTTCCTCCTCAGGACTTGTCTTTGACCAGTTCCTCCTCAGGACTTGTCTTTGACCAGTTCCTCCTCAGGACTTGTCTTTGACCAGTTCCTCCTCAGGACTTGTCTTTGACCAGTTCCTCCTCAGGACTTGTTTTTGACCAGTTCCTCCTCAGGACTTGTCTTTGACCAGTTCCTCCTCAGGACTTGTCTTTGACCAGTTCCTCCTCAGGACTTGTCTTTGACCAGTTCCTCCTCAGGACTTGTCTTTGACCAGTTCCTCCTCAGGACTTGTCTTTGACCAGTTCCTCCTCAGGACTTGTCTTTGACCAGTTCCTCCTCAGGACTTGTCTTTGACCAGTTCCTCCTCAGGACTTGTCTTTGACCAGTTCCTCCTCAGGACTTGTCTTTGACCAGTTCCTCCTCAGGACTTGTCTTTGACCAGTTCCTCCTCAGGACTTGTCTTCAACACACTAAAGATTATATCTATTTACTCATTCACTTTGTATGTTATCCTTTGGTGCTTCGGTTCTGTCCCATTTACTGCTACTGTTATACTACTTATTACTACTAATGCTGATGCTACTACTACTACTGCTACTACTACTATTACTACTTCTGCTACTGCTACTACTGCTACTGCTACTACTCCTACTACTACTTCTCTTACTACTACTACTACTACTACTACTACGCCTACTACTACTGTTACTACTACTACTATTACTACTACTACTGCTACTACTACTGTTACTACCACTAATACTGATACTTCCAGTATTATTTCTGATAATAATAATAATTACTATTATTATTATTATTATTATTATTATTATTATTATGTCAGTTGTTTGTTAAATATTGATGAAGAAAAATTAGTTGCTAACCCAGCCCAGCTGGGATTTAATTATTAAAGATCATTAATGTAAATAGTGTAATATTTAGTTGGATAATGTTAAACCCCGTGTGTGTGTTCATGTGATGTCAGCTATGATCTGTATAAGCTGTATCATATACTTGTATAAATAAAGATTATTATTATTATTATTATTATTATTATTATTATTATTATTATTATTATTATTATTATTATTATTATTATTATTATTATTATTATTATTATTATTTTGTGATCCTTTGTATTTATTGATTTGAGTTTTGTTGGTTTGTTGGTAGGAACATATATTTGTTGACCTGAGCCCTTTGATTTGTAGAGGTGGTTCTATATACGTACTGATGTGTCACTATGTATTTTTTGATGTGATCCCGTCTTCCTGTTAATTTGTAACCCCGTGTACTTATTAATGTGAGCCCGTGTTCTATTAAAATGATCCAAGTGTATCTTGATCGTAGACCTAGTGTACTTGTAATATATGACCTGAGGGAGCATATCAGACTTGTGAGAGTATATCCTACTTGTGGGATTATAGGTTACCGGTGACAGCATATCTCAGCGGTGGACACCACGGGCTTTGTAATTAAATTTCTGTGGTCAGGGAAGAGCATGAAGGAAGTGGTTTAATTAGAGTGTAATCTTGTAGGGTGTAAAGTTTTCTAACAGGAGGTGAAGATAACACCCATCTCTCCGTTGTCCCTAATGACAGGATAATACTATGTGATAATAATTGTCAGCAGGGCACGGGATGTGATAGTAGTGGTATCATCATGGCACTGTTTGTGTTAGCTCTCATATCATCAGGACACTGTATGTGAGAGTAGTAGTGCCAGCACAAGCAGTGCATGACAGCAGTCGTTTCAGCAGAACATTGCAACTTCAGCCGTGTCAGCAGTAGGTGAGTTAGGAGAGCTCTCTATGGGACAGTTATAAGAAGTTTACATAAGCATAGTAATGTTAGTAATCACATCTATGATCATGTGACGAGTAGTCGTATCAGTAGGGTAATATGTATAGAAGCAGTCGCATCAGCAGGGCACTGAAGGTGGCAATAGCCATGCCAGCAGGGCTGTGTGTAACACCACTTAGTATCGGCAGAGCGCTGGATGTGACAGAAGTCATAACATGAGAGCACTGTGTGTAATAGTAGTAGTTTCACCAGGACAACTGAGTATAATCAGCTGAGTGAGCAGCATCACCATGACACAGAGGTCGACATTCAGGGGAATATCTGCATTGACTAAGTAAACACTCTCACCATGGAACAGGGGGGGCGAGATGCTCAAGAATATCTCCATCAGCTGAACCAACACAATTATCATGACGACAAGGCACCGTGTTCCAGGACTGTTCCATCAGCTGAGTAAACAAAATTAGGGAGAGGGGAAGTGAGAGACCAACATATCAGCGAAGAGGCGGTAGAACCGTCAACCTGTCTTAGAGTGGTAGTAAAAATAAAAGATATATAGACGCACTCTCCTTGTTGCAGCGATGGAAGATCAAGTCTCGGCTCCCGAAGCAGCCACTCGCTTATACATTCAAGGTCACACATTTTTTTTTGCTTCATGGAGCAAATCTCTACCAGGTATTACGTTTTTCTTTTGATTTTCTTTGCACAACTCCCTCAACCAAGCCGTTTCATATAATCCTCAGGCTGAAGATGTAATTCCTGATGTCCATATGACTCATTCGTTGTTTTAGTCCGTCCTTTACATATCTACAGTTTCATTCCTTCGAACAGTCTGTTTCTGTTTGATCTAGTTCAGATCTTTGTGTATCTTGTACGCTGTGATCATGTTTATCCAGTTTCTCCCATCCTTTGTTGATGTGGGAAAGATAAGATAAGAATTCGTTCGGATTTTTAACCCCGGGGGGTTAGCCACCCAGGATAACCCAAGAAAGTCAGTGCGTCATCGAGGACTGTCTAACTTATTTCCATTGTGGTCCTTAATCTTGTCCCCCAGGATGCGACCCACACCAGTCGACTAACACCCAGGTACCTATTTGCTGCTAGGTGAACAGGACAACAGGTGTAAGGAAACGTGTCGAAATGTTTCCACCCGCCGGGAATCGAACCCGGGCCCTCCGTGTGTGAAGCGGGAGCTTTAGCCACCAGGCCACCGGGCCACCAACGTATTTGTTTAGGTTTCTTCTTGGACAATCTCTTAATTCAGGAGTACGTTTCATAGTTATAATCTAAGATCAGAGTCTGCTAGATCAGATGTGTGCTCCATGAAAGTGATGAACTCTGGTAGGTCGGGAATACTTGAAATTGGTCTCCCTAGTGCTGCTTCGAAACAGTTATAAACACATTTGGTGGAATTTATTCCACCATATTTGTAAATAAACCCTTCCACCATGCCTCGCACCATTCTTAGGTAGGGGGGCAATGGAGAGGTGCGAGTGTAACCGTTATATCCACACTAGAAATGGGTGGTAAGTAACATTTCCCCTCCTTTACCCCTTTACTCCCCTCATGAGAAACGTAGTATAATATTACATTAATGACTTATTAATGTTATAATCCTCTATCAAGCTAGGATATTCAGCTGATCAATGTTCAATGTGTTTGACATTCTCATAAGCCTAGACACTCTGTAAGTGTCCATATTTTTGCCATATATGGCAAACCCTTGCCATATATGGCCCAATGTCAGGTGTTTAAGGTTTACAGTTCAGTGTCTTTAATTATTATTATAATCAAAAAGAAGCGCTAAGCCACAAGGGCTATACAGCCCAGTGTCTTTAAGACACTGTAGACCCTCAATTACATCGATCCACAGTAAGGTGGAGGACCGAAGCTCTCGTCATTAACCATTAAAGTGTAAGTAGTAACTTTATTTAGGCACAGGTACACACAAGTACACTTATCATACATGTATAAGTTACCCAGGGTAACCGAAAAGATGCACGACATATGTCGGCCATGTAGCTTGTTCACTGTCAAATGCAACACCTGTTCAGATATCTCATTTATTAATGGGGTCTGATTGTCATGGTGTCACCAAGTGGTCTACACGAAGGAACACATAGCTCCACCAGCCAGAGTACTAGGTATCAACACCTGGATCTGGGTCCAAGGGCTAAGTGTTAACCAGGGTGAGTACTTAGTCCGTTTATTTACTAACAGCCCGTCCTTAATTTGAGGGCAGCCCACCAGTTCGAGACTTGGCATGGCTGGAGTCTCTGGTGGTCTTGACTGACGTGTAAGCCTGAAAATCAGATTAATGGGAACATACTAAATGGTTAAAACTATGGCCATAATTTTTAAAGGGGTGGGTCGGTAAGCCAGCCGAAGGCCTCGGTCAGATGACCAAAAGCTCCAACGGCGGGTCATCATCTAAGACTCCCGTCAGGAAACATTTGTCCTGTTTCCTGACACACCTACCTAACCTAAGATAAGAGGGAGTATGTAAAAAGTCATTGTATCCAGATATTCGAGAGTGAATATGTCGGCAGATGAAGTTATGAAAGAGGAGGTGAACATGTCGCCTTCTTAGTTCCTTCTGCCCTCATATAGACGTAGGGGGGGGGTAATCTGTTGAAAAATCTGTGCAAATAAAGATGTTTACGGATGCAAAAAAAGAAAAAAGTTATTGTTGCTTAAAGAACAAAAAAGGCACAATACTGTTACTGGAACAATACACAAATAACCCAAACATACAGATAGACACTTACGACGACAAACATATAACCAGAGGATCACGTCAGTCAAATATCAGTGGAAACTTTTCTCTGTCAATCCCGGTATGTATCCTCCTCATATATAGGTCTATCTCACCAGTCATGGTATTTATGTGTATCATGAATAACAGACGTCCCAGTTAGGAATCTTGTGTAGCACAGCTCCTGGGGTTCGTTCTTCCCGGTAGCTATTCACTGACGCTCTCTCTCTCTCTCTCTCTCTCTCTCTCTCTCTCTCTCTCTCTCTCTCCTTCTTCTCAGATATTCTTTGATCCAGTGAAGTACATACCTCGTTCTTGGTACCAGCTCGTCCAGTTTGTGGGGAGGTGTCAAATGTAACCCTATAGCTCGTAAATGATGAATGTGTTTGCATGTGTGTGTGTGTGTGTGTGTGTGTGTGTGTGTGTGTGTGTGTGTGTGTGTGTGTGTGTGTGTGTGTGTGTGTGTGTGTGTGTGTGTGTGTGAGTGTGTGTGTGTGTGTGTGTGTGTGTGTGTGTGTGTGTGTGTGTGTGTGTGTGTGTGTGTGTGTGTGTGTGTGTGTGTGTGTGTGTGTGTGTGTGTGTGTGTGTGTGTGTGAGTGTGTGTGTGTGTGAGTGTGTGTGAGTGTGTGTGTGGTGTGAGAGTGTGTGTGTGTGTGTGTGTATGTGTGTGTGTGTGTGTGTGTGTGTGTGTGTGTGTGTCCAGGTGGTCGTAATAATCTTCATTAGCACCACAGCGGCGCCACACTGAAATATCACGTTCAACAATATCCCCTGGGGAGCAAGTGCTAGGAGATGAGAGGCAGTAAAGTTGCCCTCACTGCCTCCCTGTAGTCGAGAATCCTACCAACCTCATGGAGGCAGTGACCTCTCTCTTCCTGGGCCTCATCTTAACCGGGAGTTCCATTAACTGGATGGGTGAAGAGGGGAGGTTAAGGTGGGGCGAAGGTGGCTGAGAATTGAAAGGGATAAAATGAGGGTATATTTGAGGTGAAAGTATACTGAAGGCAATGGTGAAAGTGGTTGGGTATAAGTTAGGTACAAACACCTTAATGTTCCCTGGTTATGTAACCTAATCTAGTCTGATCTACCCTACCTATCCCTACCCAACCTGTAAGTTACTTATGGTCACATCTGGAGTATGTCGGTATGACAGTATGCCGGTCCCAAACCAGGCATATTGGTTGCTGACCTGATCCGTCAGACTGTTGGTGCCCGTCACCTGCAGTCCAGCGTATGCACCACAGCTAGGTTGATCAGGAGCCGATTTGAGGAATTTGTCGAGTTCCCTCCTGAAGACAGCCATGATGGGAAGGTATTGAAGAACTGAGTTCCCTTTAGACTTATTAAGTTCTTTCTGCGTACCCATCACTTCCTACACCGTCTTCCAATCCTCTTGTGTATATATGTAATGGTTTTAGTGTACAGTATCGTTAAGGTGAAGATTGTCATGTATTTTCTGACTTATGTTCTAAGTAGTACAGTACAAGAGACTTCGCTTCTTGTAATTTAGATGACTGACTGAGTTTATACCCGCTGTGAAGATTCCCTACACATTCTCGAGTTCTGATATTTTGCCTGCTTTGAAGGAAGCCGTTAGTGTACAGTAATATTCGAATGTAGAGGGGACAAGCGACCTGAAGAGTGCCAGCATTGGCTTGGCATCTCTTGCTTTAAAAGATTTAATTGTCCAACCTCTCATTTCCATTTCTATCCGTATTGACGTTGTTGTGGTCCTTGAACATGAGATCCGATATTTTCACTCCCAGGTTTCACACGTTCTAATTGTGGTTTATTGAGTAATTTGAATTTATCTTATACTTTGATCTTGTTTTTATTTCCTCAACCCACCAGTAAAGTTGTTGCTGAAATTTCTCCTCGCTGAGCAAGTTGTCAATAGCCCACTGGAAGACTTAGTTGACATCTGTTTGGAGGCTCACTGTGTCTTCTGTAAATGCCACACTTATGCAGATTCTAGTATCGTCTGCGGAGGATGTATCTTATGTCCTTGTCCGTGTTAGACATGAAAATTAGAAAGTAAAGGTGGGCAAGAACATTGCCTTATGAAAAAGAAAACTTTTACAATAACATCCCCTGATTTTACTCTGTATACTATTACTCTTTGGGGTCTGTTAATTGGGAAGTTTAATTACTATCTGTCCATCTTTCCATTCATTTCCACAGCATGAATTTTATGGGTGGTTACCCCATACTAGCGCTTGTTAGCGGCCTTTGCAAAGTCGGTATACACTAGATTTACATTTTGCTTGTTTTCCAGTGTATATCAAACCATATCACAATGATCCCACAATTGCCTGAGGCAGGAGCTACCCATTCTGAATCCATGCCGACCTGGGTTGTGCAATTGCTGCAATTTCATGTGATTGCATCTTGTTTATTAAAACCCTTTCAAACATTTTCATAATGTGGGACGTCAGTGCTATTGGTCAATATTTTTTGCAATTGCTTTTATGCTAATTTCATGGAGTAGCGCTATTCCGGTGACTTTTAATGACTGTGGGATGACTCGAGTTTCCAAGCTTCTTCTCCTTAGAATATTTAAGGTATGTAATAATGACTTCTTGCAGTTCTTGTTGAATATGAAGTTCGACGAGTGAGAACCTGGATAGGAGTGCACTGAAGTTAGAGGTATATCACAGATATTGGAGACATCTGTAGTATATTCAGTCTCGCTTATAAAGAACTAAATTGGGTCGTCATACTTTAAGGTGATTAATGGCTTGCTGAATACTGATTCATATTGGGATTTAAGTATTTCACTAATTTCTATATTGACGTCAGTGTCACGTTCGTCTCCTTTAATGAAAGGCAGGATACTAGATTTCGTTTTTGCCTATGAGATGAATTATTTGGGATTTCTCTCAATTTCACTTTTGACATTTTTACTCTCTCTGTCTCCTTAGGATTTTCTATGACGCATTCAATTTGAACTCAACATTTTCCATTTCTCTACCAAGTCATCTTTCATTGTTTAGATAGTGTGCGGCCTATGAAAAGCTCTGTTATCAGTCGCCTTCGCCTACAGAGGGAACACTTCTTCCTTTCGAACCTGCACCTCCTCCTCCTTTACAATGCTATGTGACTAAACATACCTCTAGTACCATTAAGTTCGTGCTCTTCCAATACTGATTCGTGTCTTCATTTATCATATTGTCTTCTCAGTATATTTCAGAAATCTCAAGATTTATTGGCTCCCAGTTTATGTTAAATATTCCCTCGTGACTGAGTTTGAGCTTAGATAAATAGGACCACTGTGTATACTTGTCTGAACTTCTGTTAGTTTGTGGTCTGAGTCTAGTGTTTTCGACACTATTATGTGCCGTACCAAATCCTAATGTGTTGCTAGAAGCTAGTGTTAATGTGTTGCCAGGGATCAGTATTAATGTGTTGCCAGGGGTCAGCGCTAATGTGTTGCCAGGGGTAAGTGTTAATGTGTTGCCAGGGGAAAGTGTTAATATGTTGCCAGGGATCGGTGTTAATGTGTTTCCAGGGGTAAGTGTTAATGTGTTGCCAGGGGTCAGTGCTAATGTGTTGCCAGGGGTAAGTGTTAATGTGTTGCCAGGGGAAAGTGTTAATGTGTTGCCAGGGGTAAGTGTTAATGTGTTGCCAGGGATAAGTGTTAATGTGTTGCCAGGGGAAAGTGTTAATGTGTTGCCAGGGGTAAGTGTTAATGTGTTGCCAGGGGTAAGTGTTAATGTGTTGCCAGGGGTAAGTGTTAATGTGTTGCCAGGGGTAAGTGTTAATGTGTTGCCAGGGGTAAGTGTTAATGTGTTGCCAGGGGTAAGTGTTAATGTGTTGCCAGGGGAAAGTGTTAATGTGTTGCCAGGGGTAAGTGTTAATGTGTTGCCAGGGATAAGTGTTAATGTGTTTCCAGGGGAAAGTGTTAATGTGTTGCCAGAGGTAAGTGTTAATGTGTTGCCAGGGGTAAGTGTTAATGTGTTGCCAGGGGTAAGTGTTAATGTGTTGCCAGGGGTAAGTGTTAATGTGTTGCCAGGGGTAAGTGTTAATGTGTTGCCAGGGGTAAGTGTTAATGTGTTGCCAGGGGTAAGTGTTAATGTGTTGCCAGGGGAAAGTGTTAATGTGTTGCCAGGGGTAAGTGTTAATGTGTTGCCAGGGGTAAGTGTTAATGTGTTGCCAGGGGTAAGTGTTAATGTGTTGCCAGGGGTAAGTGTTAATGTGTTGCCAGGGGTAAGTGTTAATGTGTTGCCAGGGGTAAGTGTTAATGTGTTGCCAGGGGTAAGTGTTAATGTGTTGCCAGGGGTAAGTGTTAATGTGTTGCCAGGGGTAAGTGTTAATGTGTTGCCAGGGGTAAGTGTTAATGTGTTGCCAGGGGTAAGTGTTAATGTGTTGCCAGGGGTAAGTGTTAATGTGTTGCCAGGGGTAAGTGTTAATGTGTTGCCAGGGGTAAGTGTTAATGTGTTGCCAGGGGTAAGTGTTAATGTGTTGCCAGGGGTAAGTGTTAATGTGTTGCCAGGGGTAAGTGTTAATGTGTTGCCAGGGGTAAGTGTTAATGTGTTGCCAGGGGTAAGTGTTAATGTGTTGCCAGGGGTAAGTGTTAATGTGTTGCCAGGGGTAAGTGTTAATGTGTTGCCAGGGGTAAGTGTTAATGTGTTGCCAGGGGTAAGTGTTAATGTGTTGCCAGGGGTAAGTGTTAATGTGTTGCCAGGGGTAAGTGTTAATGTGTTGCCAGGGGTAAGTGTTAATGTGTTGCCAGGGGTAAGTGTTAATGTGTTGCCAGGGGAAAGTGTTAATGTGTTGCCAGGGGTAAGTGTTAATGTGTTGCCAGGGGTAAGTGTTAATGTGTTGCCAGGGGTAAGTGTTAATGTGTTGCCAGGGGAAAGTGTTAATGTGTTGCCAGAGGTCAGTGTTAATGTGTTGCCAGGGATAAGTGTTAATGTGTTGCCAGGGGTCAGTGTTAATGTGTTGCCAGGGGTAAGTGTTAATGTGTTGCCAGTGGTAAGTGTTAATGTGTTGCCAGGGGTAAGTGTTAATGTGTTGCCAGGGGAAAGTGTTAATGTGTTGCTAGGGGAAAGTGTTAATGTGTTGCCAGAGGTCAGTGTTAATGTGTTGCCAGGGGTAAGTGTTAATGTGTTGCCAGAGGTCAGTGTTAATGTGTTGCCAGAGGTCAGTGTTAATGTGTTGCCAGAGGTCAGTGTTAATGTGTTGCCAGGGGTAAGTGTTAATGTGTTGCCAGGGGTAAGTGTTAATGTGTTGCCAGAGGTCAGTGTTAATGTGTTGCCAGGGGTAAGTGTTAATGTGTTGCCAGGGGTAAGTGTTAATGTGTTGCCAGGGGTAAGTGTTAATGTGTTGCCAGGGGTAAGTGTTAATGTGTTGCCAGGGGTAAGTGTTAATGTGTTGCCTGGGGTAAGTGTTAATGTGTTGCCAGAGGTAAGTGTTAATGTGTTGCCAGGGGTAAGTGTTAATGTGTTGCCAGGGGTAAGTGTTAATGTGTTGCCAGGGGTAAGTGTTAATGTGTTGCCAGGGGTAAGTGTTAATGTGTTGCCAGGGGTAAGTGTTAATGTGTTGCCAGGGGTAAGTGTTAATGTGTTGCCAGAGGTCAGTGTTAATGTGTTGCCATGGATAAGTGTTAATGTGTTGCCAGGGGTAAGTGTTAATGTGTTGCCAGAGGTCAGTGTTAATGTGTTGCCATGGATAAGTGTTAATGTGTTGCCAGGGGTAAGTGTTAATGTGTTGCCAGGGGTAAGTGTTAATGTGTTGCCAGGGGTAAGTGTTAATGTGTTGCCAGGGGTAAGTGTTAATGTGTTGCCAGGGGTAAGTGTTAATGTGTTGCCAGGGGTAAGTGTTAATGTGTTGCCAGGGGTAAGTGTTAATGTGTTGCCAGGGGTAAGTGTTAATGTGTTGCCAGGGGTAAGTGTTAATGTGTTGCCAGAGGTCAGTGTTAATGTGTTGCCAGGGGTCAGTGTTAATGTGTTGCCAGGGGTAAGTGTTAATGTGTTGCCAGGGGTAAGTGTTAATGTGTTGCCAGGGGTAAGTGTTAATGTGTTGCCAGGGGAAAGTGTTAATGTGTTGCCAGGGGAAAGTGTTAATGTGTTGCCAGAGGTCAGTGTTAATGTGTTGCCAGGGGTAAGTGTTAATGTGTTGCCAGAGGTCAGTGTTAATGTGTTGCCAGAGGTCAGTGTTAATGTGTTGCCAGGGGTAAGTGTTAATGTGTTGCCAGGGGTAAGTGTTAATGTGTTGCCAGAGGTCAGTGTTAATGTGTTGCCAGGGGTAAGTGTTAATGTGTTGCCAGGGGTAAGTGTTAATGTGTTGCCAGGGGTAAGTGTTAATGTGTTGCCAGGGGTAAGTGTTAATGTGTTGCCAGGGGTAAGTGTTAATGTGTTGCCAGGGGTAAGTGTTAATGTGTTGCCAGAGGTAAGTGTTAATGTGTTGCCAGGGGTAAGTGTTAATGTGTTGCCAGGGGTAAGTGTTAATGTGTTGCCAGGGGTAAGTGTTAATGTGTTGCCAGGGGTAAGTGTTAATGTGTTGCCAGGGGTAAGTGTTAATGTGTTGCCAGGGGTAAGTGTTAATGTGTTGCCAGAGGTCAGTGTTAATGTGTTGCCAGGGATAAGTGTTAATGTGTTGCCAGGGGTAAGTGTTAATGTGTTGCCAGGGGTAAGTGTTAATGTGTTGCCAGGGGTAAGTGTTAATGTGTTGCCAGGGGTAAGTGTTAATGTGTTGCCAGGGGTAAGTGTTAATGTGTTGCCAGGGGTAAGTGTTAATGTGTTGCCAGGGGTAAGTGTTAATGTGTTGCCAGGGGTAAGTGTTAATGTGTTGCCAGGGGTAAGTGTTAATGTGTTGCCAGGGGTAAGTGTTAATGTGTTGCCAGGGGTAAGTGTTAATGTGTTGCCAGGGGTAAGTGTTAATGTGTTGCCAGGGGTAAGTGTTAATGTGTTGCCAGGGGTAAGTGTTAATGTGTTGCCAGGGGTAAGTGTTAATGTGTTGCCAGGGGTAAGTGTTAATGTGTTGCCAGAGGTCAGTGTTAATGTGTTGCCAGGGGTCAGTGTTAATGTGTTGCCAGGGGAAAGTGTTAATGTGTTGCCAGGGGTAAGTGTTAATGTGTTGCCAGGGGTAAGTGTTAATGTGTTGCCAGGGGTAAGTGTTAATGTGTTGCCAGGGGTAAGTGTTAATGTGTTGCCAGGGGTAAGTGTTAATGTGTTGCCAGGGGAAAGTGTTAATGTGTTGCCAGGGGTAAGTGTTAATGTGTTGCCAGGGGTAAGTGTTAATGTGTTGCCAGGGGTAAGTGTTAATGTGTTGCCAGGGGTAAGTGTTAATGTGTTGCCAGGGGTAAGTGTTAATGTGTTGCCAGGGGTAAGTGTTAATGTGTTGCCAGGGGTAAGTGTTAATGTGTTGCCAGAGGTCAGTGTTAATGTGTTGCCAGGGGTCAGTGTTAATGTGTTGCCAGGGGAAAGTGTTAATGTGTTGCCAGGGGTAAGTGTTAATGTGTTGCCAGGGGTAAGTGTTAATGTGTTGCCAGGGGTAAGTGTTAATGTGTTGCCAGGGGTAAGTGTTAATGTGTTGCCAGGGGTAAGTGTTAATGTGTTGCCAGGGGAAAGTGTTAATGTGTTGCCAGGGGTAAGTGTTAATGTGTTGCCAGGGGTAAGTGTTAATGTGTTGCCAGGGGAAAGTGTTAATGTGTTGCCAGGGGTAAGTGTTAATGTGTTGCCAGGGGTAAGTGTTAATGTGTTGCCAGGGGAAAGTGTTAATGTGTTGCCAGGGGAAAGTGTTAATGTGTTGCCAGGGGTAAGTGTTAATGTGTTGCCAGGGGTAAGTGTTAATGTGTTGCCAGGGGAAAGTGTTAATGTGTTGCCAGGGGTAAGTGTTAATGTGTTGCCAGGGGTAAGTGTTAATGTGTTGCCAGAGGTAAGTGTTAATGTGTTGCCAGAGGTCAGTGTTAATGTGTTGCCAGAGGTCAGTGTTAATGTGTTGCCAGGGGTAAGTGTTAATGTGTTGCCAGGGGTAAGTGTTAATGTGTTGCCAGGGGTAAGTGTTAATGTGTTGCCAGGGGAAAGTGTTAATGTGTTGCCAGGGGTAAGTGTTAATGTGTTGAAAGGGGTAAGTGTTAATGTGTTGCCAGAGGTAAGTGTTAATGTGTTGCCAGAGGTCAGTGTTAATGTGTTGCCAGGGGTAAGTGTTAATGTGTTGCCAGGGGTAAGTGTTAATGTGTTGCCAGGGGTAAGTGTTAATGTGTTGCCAGAGGTAAGTGTTAATGTGTTGCCAGGGGTCAGTGTTAATGTGTTGTTAATGTTTAGTATTAATGTGTTGTCAGGTATCAGTACGCATCTCTACCTGTCTTTAATGTTAATATTAATGTTAACATTAATGTTATTATTACTGTTAACATAAATGTTAATATTACTATTAATATTTTATATTAACATTAATGTTTTATCACAAACACAAAACTTAAAGAAGACCTTGATCTTGACCTTCTCTTTGTAATGATCTTTTTCAAACTTCTGAACTGTGCGATGGTCCTCTTGAACTTTGTGAACTGTGAGATGTTCCTCTTGAACTTTGTGAACTGTGAGATGTTCCTCTTGAACTTTGTGAACTGTGAGATGTTCCTCTTGAACTTTGTGAACTGTGAGATGTTCCTTTTGAACTTCCTGAACTTCAAGTTTTTTTTAAATATTTTTTCTCACATTTCAGGAGCTGTGTGAAGTTCTATTACTTCTGGAACTTCTTTTATGCTCAGTTAGGAACTTTTTTTTTTTATGTTCCAGTACTGGTGGATGTTCTTCAATTTCCAAAACTGTAGGATGTTCTCCTTCGGCTTCCGGTATTGTGGGATGTTCTTCAGCCTCAAGAACTTAGGGATGTCCTCCCTCTTTTTCCGTAGCTGTTGGATGTTCTTTAAGTTCGGAAGCTGAAGGACGTTCTCTTCGACTTCAGAATGAGCGGTGTTCTTTAATTCCAGGAACTGATGAAGCTCCCGTTCGACTTTTGTAACTGTGGAATGTTCTTCCTGAACTTCTGAAACTATGGAAATGTTCTTCCTGAACTTCTGAAACTATGGAAATGTTCTTCCTGAACTTCTGAAACTGTGGAAATGTTCTTCCTGAACTTCTGAAACTGTGGAATGATCTTTCTAAACTTCTGAAACTATGGAAATGTTCTTCGACTCTCTCCGAACTGCGAGATGTTATTTTTCAACTTCCAGAACCGTTCATTGTTGTTCGTGAAGTTGAAGAATCATGCAAAGTTCATTTTAAACTTCCTGTACCGTGAAAACCAGGGAATTTTTGGCATAATAATACTAAACCAGTTGCAGCTGGGGATACTTGTAGGTATTCCAGCAAGAAATTGTTTCACAGAAGCAACAGTTGTTCCAGTCTGCATTTTACCTACTTGGAACGTTTTTTTGCTAATGTTGAAAGTGGTATAAATTACCAAACTTTTCACCCTACACAGTGGCCTTCTTCAGTCAGATACAGAGGCAGGAGATGTGGTAGTGAAATGATGTAATCAATCCATCAACCTTGGAGAAACAGTATTTCTTCAAGATTGATGGATTGATTACATCATTTTCATTTGGCTACTACACCTGCTATCTCTGTATCTGACTGAAGAAGCCCACTGTGTAGGCGAAAAGTCTCAACAATAAAGTTAGATACCCGGCTGTTGCATCATTTTCTTACTTATTATCCTTGTTGAACCAACAAGTTTCCTGATGCTAATTTTTAATTATCGACAGTGAAAATTATTGAGGGTAAAAATGAAATAAAGTCTTCCCAGTCAGAATGATTCAATTTTATTTGTTCTTAGCAGATAACGATGTTATCTTATCATCTTCGGGTCAGGATAACCATATGATTTGTAAACTCTGGAGTTCAATATAGTAATATTTATTTAGTTTCTTGTATTTGTGTTATCGGAAATCGGAAATCATTTTTTTGTTATTGTCAGAGAATGATTTTCATGTGTAATGGTTCAGAAAGAGCGAGGAAAAAGTTTAGTCTTAAAAGTTTGTCATAAAGACGAGTGCTTGTGCTCACATGCACGCGCGCGCGCACACAGGCATCCAGAGTCGGGTGGAGCAGCAAATACAGCCACCAGCAGAACCCGGCAGCCAAACAAATTAACGCAAAAACAACCTACACAGCAGCCTCCCATAGTACCCTGCCAGGTCTCCCACTCCCCCAACCCCCAAAAACCCCCCAAGAATGCAGTTTTGGAAAAGAAACTGAAGGTTTAGTAAACCAGTGCAGACGGAATTACGAATAAGTGTGAGGAGTGGCACGAACGAATCATGAAGGAATCCACAGACATCATAGCACTCACAGAAATCAAGCTTACAGGAATGATAACAAATGTAATCTTTCAAACTGGATATCAGATCCTGAGTAAGCAAAGGGTGTGGAGGAATTGCACTGCTCATCAAAAATCGGTGGAGTTTTGAGGAATTGCAAGGAGGGGACAGGAGGGAAGCAAGTGACTACATAGGAGGAACATTTCAGAGTGGGGGTCTCAAGGTGGTGATTGCAGTGTAAAACCAACCACAGAATAGCAGGAGGCAAGACAAGAAAATGCTGAGGGCAACAGAGAAATGGTTGATATATTAGCTGAGGTGGTCCGAAGGGCCCCACATGGGTAGGGCAGAGTTAATAGTTGTAGATGATTCTGTTCACTGGAAGAATGACTGGGAAAGCCTGTAGCCACACGGGGGACCAGAAATTGGAGGGCTAAGATGATGGAGGTGGTACTGGAAAACCTCATGCATCAACATGTAAGGGACACTGCCAGAAAGAGATGAGAGGATGAACCAGCAAGACTGGACCGCATATTCACCTTGAGTAGTTCAGACATTTAGGACATTACATATGAAAGGCTAGTGATCATTTGGTCGAATACATACAAGAGTTACAAGTGGAGAGGGAAGTAGGACAAGTAAGACGGGAAAAGCCAAACTACAAAAGAGGGGACTACACAGGCATGAGAAATTTCTTGCAAGAGGTTCAGTGGCAAAAAAGAACTAACGGGAAAATCAGTAAATGAAATAATGGAATGGAATACGTGACAACAAAATGCATGGAGACAGAGGAGAGGTTCGATCCCAAGGACTGCAGAAACAATGTGGAAGCCTAGAACCAAAGGTGTAGAGAGGCCAAAACTAAGTGCAGTACAGAATGGAAAATGTATAGATGACAAAGGACCCAGGAAAATAAAGAGATTAGCCCAACAGCCAGAAACGAATATGTACAGATAAGGAGGGAGACCCAGCAGCAACAGGTGAATGACATAGCATCGAAAGTCAAATCTGACTCGAAACTTGTACAACCGCATAAGGAGGCGCAAATGCAGTCTCAGTTTTTAAGAAAACACACAGAGAGACAGCATTAAACTACAGACCAGTGTCACTGACATGTATAGTATGCACAGTCATGGAGACATTTAACAGCAGAAGAGTGGTGGGGCACCTACAAAGGAATGAGCTCATACGCGATAACCAGCACGGTTTCAGGGAACGGAAATTTTGTCACAAACCTAATGGAGTTTTACGACAAGGTGTCAGGTAACGCAAGAGAGAGACGGGTGGGTAGGCACTGTAAGGCACAGGTCCACACAAGAGATTAGTGCAAAAGCTAGAGGAGCAGGCAGGAATAACAGGAAAGGCATTGCAAATAATCAGAGAATGCCTGACAGGAAGGAAACAACCACTGATGGTGCGTGACGAAGTGTCAGAGTGGGTGCCTTTGACGAGTGGGGTTCCACAGGGGTCACTCCTACGGCCGGTGCTGCTTCTGTCTGCAGACGAAGTGTAGCTAATGCGAAGAATTTAAACAGATGAGGATCAGGTAGGACTAGAAAGGAATCTGGACAGGCTGCAAGCCTGGTCAAGCAACTGGCCCCTGGAGTTTAACCGGAAGGTCAAAGAAGACGACAGATAGAATACAGTCTAGGGGAACAAAGACTGAAACCCTCACTCAAGGAAAAGGAGTTTAAGGTGAGTATAATAATGAGCACATCTGAGGCGCAGATCAACCATGTAACTGCTGCAGCATATGGACGCCTGGTAAACCTGAGAATAGCATTTCGACACCTTAGTAAGGAATCGCTCAAGACTCAGTACACCGTGTATGTCATCCCCATATCGGAATATACAGCACCACTGGGTCAAACATGTCAAGGAAGGTTTGCAACGAGACTAGTCTCGGGCCTAAGAGGCATGTCCTACGAGGAGAGGTTAAGAGAAATCCACCTGATGACACTCGAGGACAGGAGGGATGGAGGGACATGAAAACGACTTATAATACTTAGAGGAATTGACAGGGTGGATAAGGACAGAATGTTTCACAGGTGCTACACAGTAACATGGGGTCACAACTGGAAGTTGAAGACTCAGATGAGTCACAGGGAAGTTAGGAGATATTTCTTCAGTTATAGGGTCGTCAGGAAGTGGAAGAATCTGGAGAGTGAAGAACTAGAGGCAAGGTCAATATATAGCTTTAAGAAGAGGTATGATAAGGCTCTTAAAGCAGGGAGTTTGACATAGTAGCGACCAGCGAAGAGGCGGGCCAGGAGCTATGAATCGACCCCTGCTACTACAAATGAGTAAATACATTCACAAATAAACACACACACGCATGCACACACTGCCAGGAGCTATGACACGACCCCTGCAATCTCAGTTAGGTGAGTATGCACACACATACAGTGATGAATGTAAAGGGTAGTTAATAGAGGCATATTCAGACACAATAACTATAAAGAAGATAGAGCTGAGAGAGGTGATAACAGATGCAATCTTCCCAGGAGGATATCAAGTGATGAGAAAGGACAAAGGAAACTGATGGGTACGAATAGCATTGTTAATGAAGAACAAGTAGATTTTTGAGATGAGTGGAATAAACATAGAAAGGTGAAATGACTACACAATATGGACACTCAGAGCTGGGAGGTATCCAGTTGGTGACAGCAGTGTTATAGATCCCACCACTAAAATTCAGGAGACCCCTACAAGGTGTTTTTCTTGCACCTAATACTACGGCATAGATAAGTTGAATATTAATGAATATTTTTAATCATATTTCGAAACATGTACCCTTAAAACAGTTGAGAAGAATCTATCAGACATAACTTTTTAATTCAATTTCCCGAAGGTTTAAAATCTGTGCCCCATGTTAGTCTAGATGCAAGCGTAAATGCCCTCCCAGTGTGAGTTACAGCATTGGCTGAGTCAGGAAGCATATCCCAACAGGTTAATCTGCAATAGATCTCTATAAATCAGGCAATTTATATGCAGGAATGTAAATTGGTGTAATCTCTGGTTTCAAGGGAATCGCGTAACTCATTAGATATGTAAGTCCTTCCCTGCTCACCTGGTGGTGCGACTACTTGTCTATACAAATGTAATTATTTCGATATCTCTTCTGTACCTTCTTCGAGGTCTGTCACAGAGAAGTTTTCCATGACTAGGTAAAAAAAAATATACATACTAATTTACAGACTGCCAAAATTTCGTTGTCCCACTATATGGGGAAAAGTGAGCGAAATTCGTGTGAGTTGTGTTTCTTTCACGGTCAGTTCAACATCACGAATATTCACTGCATAAACGAACGGTTATATTATGTTTTAAAGTTTATACATATAACAGAGCCACATGTGATGTCACATGTGACGGGTTCTGACATCAGAATCAGTTTCAGCATACTAAACGCGCCTTGAAAAACCTTTCATTTATAGACCTGTAGTCTACCTGGAGGGTGTCCCGGGGGGGGAGACAACGCCCCCGCTGCCCAGTCCTTGACCAGGCCTTGCAGTGGATCAGGGTCTGATCAACCAGGCTGTTGCTGTTGGCCGCACGCCACGTAAACGTGGCAAATTTATTATTGCCTGCTGTTATCAAATTTTAATTTAGTTGGTTTAATTGAATAAAACAAACAGCAGCTAAAACGTCAGATAAAACAGCAATAGTGTCTTCAGCTAAACTTTATCTCTTAAATATGACTCAAAACAGAAAGCTAAAACAGGAAAGCTTTCATCAACTTTTAGCTGCCACATAATTTTATGCATTTAAGATCAATACTAAAATATCATAAATACACTAGATCTGATGGAAAAAAAATGTGTACCATCACTCTACCTCACACACTGAATGTCCGTGGTTCGATTCCCGGCATGGGTGGAAACATTGGCTAGTTTCCTTACACCTGCTGGCACTGATTACCTAGCAGTAAGTAGGTACCTGGGTGGTAGTCACCTTACACCTGCTCTCCCTCTTCACTTAGCAGTAAGTAGGTACCTGGGTGTTAGTCGACTGATGTGGGTCGCATCCTGGGAGACAAGATTTAAAGGACCACAATGGAAATAAGAGAGACAGTCCTTGATGACGCACTGACTTTGTTGGGTTATCCTGGGTACTTATCCTTCCCCGGGTTAAATACCCAAACGAATCATATCACTGATGAAGATATTTGTTTAAGAAACGTTTCGCTCCGAGAGGTTTCTCCAATCCTAAGCTGAAGAGCCTTTCGTGGCGAAACGTATACTTAATAAACGTATTCTTAATAAACGTATACGTAATAAACGTATTCTTAATAAACGTATACTTAATAAACGTATTCTTAATAAACGTATACTTAATAAACGTATTCTTAATAAACGTATTCTTAATAAACGTATCCTTAATAAACGTATTCTTAATAAACGTATTCTTAATAAACGTATACTTAATAAACGTATTCTTAATAAACGTATACTTAATAAATGCATACTTAATAAACGTATACTTAATAAACGTATTCTTAATAAACGTATACTTAATAAATGCATACTTAATAAACGTATTCTTAATAAACGTATTCTTAATAAACGTATACTTAATAAACGTATTCTTAATAAACGTATTCTTAATAAACGTATTCTTAATAAACGTATTCTTAATAAACGTATTCTTAATAAACGTATACTTAATAAACGTATTCTTAATAAACGTACTCTTAATAAACGTATTCTTAATAAACGTTTACTTAATAAACGTATTCTTAATAAACGTATAATTAATAAATGACCATGCCGGGTCATCACACAAACAACCTGGTCAAACCCACATTAACATATCTCTTCAAATACGAATTCCGCCCAACACTTGACCCATGAGACAATAACATTAACACTAATGTAAAGAAAATACTCTAACTATATATATAAAATAAATAAATGTATAAATGCTGAAACATTTAATACAGAAATGTTTAATAATGTTATTGGAAAATGGGAGCAAGACGATGGTGACTGTGTGTGACGTTGTGCATCAACCCCGGGGAAAGTTGTGAGATGGAGGGGATGGGTTGACGTGGGGTGTGGGCGGGGGGAGGCTGGAGGCTGAGTGAGGTGAGGTAGGGGGGTGGAGGGAGAGTGAGGTGAGGTTGGGGATGGTGGGAGAGTGAGGTGAGGTTGGTGATGGAGGGAGAGTGAGGTGAGGTTGGGGATGGTGGGAGAGTGAGGTGAGGTTGGGGATGGTGGGAGAGTGAGGTGAGGTTGGGGATGGTGGGAGAGTGAGGTTAGGTTGGGGATGGTGGGAGAGTGAGGTGAGGTTGGGGATGGTGGGAAAGTGAGGTGAGGTTGGGGATGGTGGGAGAGTGAGGTGAGGTTGGGGATGGTGGGAGAGTGAGGTGAGGTTGGGGATGGAGGGAGAGTGAGGTGAGGTTGGGGATGGAAGGAGAGTGAGGTGAGGTTGGGGATGGAGGGAGAGTGAGGTGAGGTTGGGGATGGAGGGAGAGTGGTCAGTTGGAGTACTCAGTGGTCAGTCGTCACGTGAGGTCACAGACCCTGAGCTGCTTTGGGGATTAGTGTGGACGGTTACAAAGCATGGCTTGCTCCTGCAGTGTTTTAAAAATTGAGGTTGGAGAGTTGAAGGAGGAGGTCTTGCTTCTCCAGGAGGAGATTAGGAGGCTGAAGGTCCACCTCAATGGGTCTGGGAGAGAGTGTGAGGTGGCTGGAGTTGTGGGGAATGAGGCTTCTAGCAGTGAGGTGCAGTCTGTCTCTCGCTGTGAGGAGGCTGTAGCTGGGGAGGTAGCAACGGCTACCAGCAGTGAGGTGCAGTCCAGCACCTGCTACAAGTGGCGAGTGGTTCACAGTAATGGAAGGCGCATCAGAGTAAGGAAAGTTAAGAGTGAAGATCTGAAGGTAGGAAATCGCTTCTCTGTTCTTCAGGATGAATGTACTTCAGTGGCCAGTGAAGGTAAGGGTACTACTGCCCCTGCTAATGGAGGCAAGCGCATTCTTGTGGTTGGTGACTCTCAGGTAAGATATATTGACCGTGCTTTTTGTAATAGGAATAAGAAGATGAGAGATAGAGTGTGCTTCCCTGGAGCTGGTGTTGGGGACATTGTCAACAGGCTGGATAATATCACGTCAGGTAATGGGAACAAGCCCATTATCTGTCTCAGTGCTGGTGGAAATGATATTGGGAAGGGTAGGAGAGAAGAGCTGCTAGATAAGTACAGGTCAGCTATAGATTTCATTAAGTCTAAGGGAGGGATCCCAATCATATGTAGCATCTTGCCTAGAAGGGGAGTAGGAAATGAATGGTTGTCTAGGGCAATTGGTGTAAATTGCTGGCTAGACAGATACTGCAAGGAACTTGCAATCCCATTCATTGACAACTGGAACAACTTTTATGGCAAACATGATATGTATGCAAGGGATGGGGTACATCTCTCTGGGGCTGGGGTGGTAGCACTTGCAGACTCGATTGAGAAGGCCATTGGTGAAATGCCTATGATTTTAAACTGAAGGAAGATAGAGGTATGGGTGTGTGTGGGAAACAAGCAGGTTGCAACACTTGGGTTGGAAACAGTAAATGTATAAAAGGCATTCAGCATGAAGTTATAAATAAAGACAATAGATCAGGTCAGCAAACAAAGGGGGACAGCAGAGGGCAGCAAGGGACTAGCTCCCTTAAGGTTTACTATACTAATAGCAGGAGTGTAAGAAATAAGATAGATGAGCTAAGATTAATTGCAAGTGCAGGAAACATAGATATTATTGCTATAACAGAGACCTGGCTTAATCTGAAAGATAGAGAGATGCCCTCTGAATGTCACATACAAGGCTATAAATTATTCCACACTGACAGGGTCAACAGGAAAGGTGGTGGAGTAGCGATGTATGTCAGAGACAATTTAAATTGTTGTGTTAGACAAGATATTAAATTAGAAGCGTCAGCCACTGAATCTGTTTGGTTACAGCTTCTCGAGGGCCGAGAAAAACTAATTTTGGGTGTGATTTACAGGGCCCCAAATCTTGATAGGGAGTGCAGTAAACTTCTATGGGACGAAATTCGTAAGGCATCTACATACGAAAATGTTGTGCTAATGGGAGATTTCAACTATAGACAGATTGACTGGAGCAATTTGACAGGAAATTTAGAGTCAGGTGACTTTCTTGATACGATCCAGGATTGTTTTTTAAAACAGTTTGTGACAGAGCCAACTAGGGGAAATAACCTCCTTGACTTGGTTCTTGCCAGTAGGGAAACACTAATTAATAATCTTGAGGTTAATGATGAGCTTGGGGAAAGTGATCACAAATCACTCAGTTTTAATATATCATGGAATTCCCCTAATAATGGCAATCAAGTCTCCGTCCCTAACTTTCGCTTGGCTGATTTCATAGGACTGAAAAATTACTTAGGTGGGCTGAACTGGAATGACCTGACTAAGGGTCAGGTAGGTGGTGATGGTTGCCGATATGATGCTTTCCAGGGCATAGTTCTAGCTGCTCAGTCAAATTATGTTCCAAATAGGGAAATCAGATCAAACAAAAATGATCCTAAATGGATGAACAATAGATTAAAATATCTGATTGGTCAAAAGAGAGGCATATATAGGCAAATCAAAAGAGGAGAGGGGCAATTGAGAAATCGATATATTCAGTTAAAGAGAGAAATAAAAAAGGGAATTAGAAAAGCAAAAAGAGATTATGAGGTTAAAGTTGCAAGAGAATCGAAGACTAACCCAAAAGGATTCTTTCAGGTATACAGAAGTAAGATCAGGGACAAGATAGGCCCACTCAAAAGTTCCTCGGGTCAGCTCACTGACAGTGATAAGGAAATGTGTAGAATTTTTAACACATACTTCCTCTCAGTTTTTACACAGGAGGATACCAGCGATATTCCAGTAATGATAAATTATGTAGAACAGGACGATAATAAACTGTGCACTATTAGGGTCACAAGTGACATGGTCCTTAGGCAAATAGATAAATTAAAACCTAACAAATCCCCAGGCCCTGATGAACTGTATGCAAGGGTTCTAAAGGAATGTAAAGAGGAGCTTAGCACACCTTTGGCTAATCTTTTCAACATATCACTACAAACTGGCATGGTGCCAGATAAGTGGAAAATGGCAAATGTGATACCTATTTTCAAAACAGGTGACAGGTCCATAGCTTCGAACTATAGACCAATAAGCCTAACCTCCATAGTGGGAAAATTTATGGAATCAATAATTGCCGAGGCAGTTCGTAGCCACCTTGAAAAGCATAAATTAATCAACGAATCTCAGCATGGTTTTACAAAGGGGCGTTCCTGCCTTACGAATTTATTAACTTTTTTCACTAAGGTATTTGAGGAGGTAGATCATGGTAATGAATATGATATTGTGTATATGGACTTCAGTAAGGCTTTTGACAGGGTCCCACATCAGAGACTATTGAGGAAAATTAAAGCACATGGAATAGGAGGAGAAATTTTTTCCTGGATAGAGGCATGGTTGACAAATAGGCAGCAGAGAGTTTGCATAAATGGGGAGAAATCAGAGTGGGGAAGCGTCACGAGCGGTGTTCCACAGGGGTCAGTGTTGGGCCCCCTGCTGTTCACAATCTACATAAACGACATAGATGAGGGCATAAAGAGCGACATCGGCAAGTTTGCCGATGACACCAAAATAGGCCGTCGAATTCATTCTGACGAGGACATTCGAGCACTCCAGGAAGATTTGAATAGACTGATGCAGTGGTCGGAGAAGTGGCAAATGCAGTTTAATATAGACAAATGCAAAGTTCTAAATGTTGGACAGGACAATAACCATGCCACATATAAACTAAATAATGTGGATCTTAATATTACGGATTGCAAAAAAGATTTAGGAGTTCTGGTTAGCAGTAATCTGAAACCAAGACAACAGTGCATAAGTGTTCGCAATAAAGCTAATAGAATCCTTGGCTTCATATCAAGAAGCATAAATAATAGGAGTCCTCAGGTTGTTCTTCAACTCTATACATCCTTGGTTAGGCCTCATTTAGATTATGCTGCACAGTTTTGGTCACCGTATTACAGAATGGATATAAATTCTCTGGAAAATGTACAAAGGAGGATGACAAAGTTGATCCCATGTATCAGAAACCTTCCCTATGAGGATAGACTAAGTGCCCTGAATCTGCACTCTCTAGAAAGACGTAGAATTAGGGGGGATATGATTGAGGTGTATAAATGGAAGACAGGAATAAATAAAGGGGATGTAAATAGTGTGCTGAAAATATCTAGCCTAGACAGGACTCGCAGCAATGGTTTTAAGTTGGAAAAATTCAGATTCAGGAAGGATATAGGAAAGTACTGGTTTGGTAATAGAGTTGTGGATGAGTGGAACAAACTCCCAAATACCGTTATAGAGGCCAGAACGTTGTGTAGCTTTAAAAATAGGTTGGATAAATACATGAGTAGATGTGGGTGGGTGTGAGTTAGACCTGATAGCTTGTGCTACCAGGTCGGTTGCCGTGTTCCTCCCTTAAGTCAATGTGACCTGACCTGACTAGGTTGGGTGCATTGGCTTAAGCCGGTAGGAGACTTGGACCTGCCTCGCATGGGCCAGTAGGCCTTCTGCAGTGTTCCTTCGTTCTTATGTTCTTATGGTGGGAGAGTGAGGTGAGGTTGGGGATGGAGGGAGAGTGAGGTGAGGTGGGGATGGAAGGAGAGTGAGGTGAGGTTGGGGATGGAAGGAGAGTGAGGTGAGGTTGGGGATGGAGGGAGAGTGAGGTTAGGTTGGGGATGGAGGGAGAGTGAGGTGAGGTTGGGGATGGTGGGAGAGTGAGGTGAGGTTGGGGATGGAAGGAGAGTGAGGCGAGGTGAGGTTGGGGATGGAAGGAGAGTGAGGTGAGGTTGGGGATGGTGGGAGAGTGAGGTGAGGCTGTGGATGGAGGGAGAGTGAGGTGAGGTGGGGATGGAAGGAGAGTGAGGTGAGGTTGGGGATGGAAGGAGAGTAAGGTGAGGTTGGGGATGGAAGAAGAGTGAGGTGAAGTTGGGGATGGAAGGAGAGTGAGGTGAGGTTGGGTATGGAAGGAGAGTGAGGTGAGGTTGGGGATGGAAGGAGAGTAAGGTGAGGTTGGGGATGGAAGGAGAGTGAGGTGAGGCTGGGGATGGTGGGAGAGTGAGGTGAGGTTGGGGATGGAAGGAGAGTGAGGTGAGGCTGTGGATGGAGGGAGAGTGAGGTGAGGTGGGGATGAAAGGAGAGTGAGGTGAGGTTGGGGATGGAAGAAGAGTGAGGTGAAGTTGGGGATGGAAGGAGAGTGAGGTGAGGTTGGGGATGGAAGGAGAGTAAGGTGAGGTTGGGGATGGAAGGAGAGTGAGGTGAGGCTGGGGATGGTGGGAGAGTGAGGTGAGGTTGGGGATGGAAGGAGAGTGAGGTGATACTGTGGATGGAGGGAGAGTGAGGTGAGGTGGGGATGAAAGGAGAGTGAGGTGAGGTTGGGGATGGAAGGAGAGTGAGGTGAGGTTGGGGATGGAAGGAGAGTGAGGTGAGGTTGGGGATGGAAGGAGAATGAGGTGAGGCTGGGGATGGTGGGAGAGCGAGGTGAGGTTGGGGATGGAAGGAGAGTGAGGTGAGGCTGGGGATGGAAGGAGAGTGAGGTGAGGTCGGGGATGGAAGGAGAGTGAGGTGAGGTTGGGGATGGAAGGAGAGTGAGGTGAGGCTGCGGATGGAAGGAGAGTGAGGTGATGTTGGGGATGGAAGGAGAGTGAGGTGAGGTTGGGGATGGAAGGAGAGTGAGGTGAGGTCGGGGATGGAAGGAGAGTGAGGTGAGGTTGGGGATGGAAGAAGAGTGAGGTGAGGTTGGGGATGGAAGGAGAGTGAGGTGAGGTCGGGGATGGAAGGAGAGTGAGGTGAGGTTGGGGATGGAAGGAGAGTGAGGTGAGGCTGGGGATGGAAGGAGAGTGAGGTGAGGTGGGGATGGAAGGAGAGTGAGGTGAGGTTGGGGATGGAAGGAGAGTAAGGTGAGGATGGGGATGGAAGAAGAGTGAGGTGAAGTTGGGGATGGAAGGAGAGTGAGGTGAGGTTGGGGATGGAAGGAGAGTGAGATGAGGTTGGGGATGGAAGGAGAGTGACGTGAGGTTGGGGATGGAAGGAGAGTGAGGTGAGGCTGGGGATGGTGGGAGAGTGAGGTGAGGCTGGGGATGGAAGGAGAGTGAGGTGAGGTTGGGGATGGAAGGAGAGTGAGGTGAGGCTGGGGATGGTGGGAGAGTGAGGTGAGGTTGGGGATGGAAGGAGAGTGAGGTGAGGTTGGGGATGGAAGGAGAGTGAGGCGAGGTTGTGGATGGAAGGAGAGTAAGGTGAGGTCGGGGATGGTGGGAGAGTGAGGCGATGCTGGGGATGGTGGGAGAGTGAGGTGAGGTTGGGGATGGCAGGAGAGTGAGGCGAGGTTGTGGATGGAAGGAGAGTGAGGTGAGGTTGGGGATGGAAGGAGAGTGAGGTGAGGCTGGGGATGGTGGGAGAGTGAGGTGATGCTGGGGATGGTGGGAGAGTGAGGTGAGGTTGGGGATGGAAGGAGAGTGAGGCGAGGTTGTGGATGGAAGGAGAGTGAGGTGAGGTCGGGGATGGAAGGAGAGTGAGGTGAGGTTGTGGATGGAAGGAGAGTGAGGTGAGGTCGGGGATGGAAGGAGAGTGAGGTGAGGTTGGGGATGGAAGGAGAGTGAGGTGAGGCTGGGGATGGTGGGAGAGTGAGGTGAGGCTGGGGATGGAAGGAGAGTGAGGTGAGGTTGGGGATGGAAGGAGAGTGAGGTGAGGCTGGGGATGGTGGGAGAGTGAGGTGAGGTCGGGGATGGAAGGAGAGTGAGGTGAGGCTGGGGATGGAAGGAGAGTGAGGTGAGTTGGTTTGATGTTAAGATAACGGTCAGGAAGCAGAGCAATGATAGGGAAACCTTGAAAGGACGCCAAGTAAACGTGTGAGATTTAAGGGAAATGACAGAGGGGAAAAATGACGTGATATGAATTTGTTGGGAAAACTGAAGATAAGACGACCTGATACTTCTAGAGGAAAGCTCTGGTGAGATAAAGAAAAAATGCTGGACTAAGGAAACGATCCTTCTCTCCAAAACACAAGATGGTCTCGCTTATACAGCAGGTTAGGCTCCGGGCTCCGCTTATTGCTACTAGGTCCTCTCTCTCCCTGCTCCATGAGCTTTATCAAACCTTGTCTTAAAACTATGTATGGTTCCCGCCTCCACTATGTCACTTTCTAGGTTATTCCACTTCCTGACAACTCTATGACTGAAGAAATACTTCCTAACATCCCTTTGACTCATCTGAGTCTTCAACTTCCAATTGCGTCCCCTTGTTTCTGTGTCCCATCTCTGCAACATCCTGTCTTTGTCCACCTTGTCAATTCCTCGCAGTATTTTATATGTCATTATCTTGTCTCCCCTGACCCTCCTGTCCTCCAATGTCGTCAGGCCGAATTCCTTTAACCTTTCTTCGTAGGACAATCCCCTTAGCTCTGGGACTAGTCTTATTGCAAATCTTTGCATTTTCTCTAGTTACTTGACGTGTTTGACATATATAATTTGAAATAAATATACTGGGTTAGGTTAGGCAAGTTAAGTTAGTTTATGTTAAGTTGCGTTAGCTTAACAAACGTAAAATAAACCAAAGTTTTGGTTAGGTAAGTCAGGCTTCATTTCAAGATTTTTGTAAGCTAGGTTATTTTGGCTTGTTTAGTTAAGTATACATGACATGAGATTATGCTAGGTTGAGTCAGGCTATACAGTTTAAGCTGAATGTCAGGTAAGGCAAGTTAGGTTTTGCTAGGTTAGGTCAGAGTAAACCATACCACGGGTGGGAATAGAACCCGCGGTCAGAAAGTCTCAAAACTCCAGACCGTCGCGTTAGCCACTAGACCAGCTAGCCACAATAAGATTCATCCAACTAGGTATATTTCTACACCATAGAAAGGTTAGCATAGGCACCTCTGTGACCACAAATGCAAGTTTTTACAGACGAATCTCCAGCTAGCGTGGCCGTGACGAACTCTAGCTCAAGTCCACTCAAAGCCGTGAACATCACTCACGAAATCGTAATGACACGATTGCAAACAAACCATACCACGTGGCTAACGCGACGGTCTGGAGTTTTGAGACTCTCAGATCGAGGGTTCTATCCCCGCCCGTGCTATGGTTTGTTTGCAATCGTGTCATTACGATTTCGTGAGTCAAGTTAGGTTAGAGTAGACTATGTTATGACATGAAACGTGAGTTAAATGTTAGGTTAAAGTAGGCTAAGTTAGGTAATGTTAGGTTAGTTCAGGTTAGACTTGATTAGGCTAGAATATAATTATAACATGGCACACAGAGTTACGATGCTTGGCCACTTAAGGTCAGAATATCACAACGAAAGAACAGAGGTCACCATCAGAGTAGAAAGAGGAAAACCATTTCGGTCTTCCTGGAGGGTGTTCTGGAGGTCAACGCCCCCGCGGCCAGGTTCATGACCAGGCCTCGCGGTGGATCAGGGCTTGATCAACCAGGCTGTTACTGCCTCCTGCACGGAATTCAACGCACGGACCACAGCCCGGACCACATGTCTGAAAATATTGCTCTGGACACGAGAATTTCCGGAAGCAAAATGAAGTTATGAGAAGAGAGGCGAGGGAGAATGAGGTGAGGGAGGCTGTTGGGTGAGGGAGAATATTGTTAAAGATCAGGGAGTGTGTGGTGAGATGCAAGGAAGAGTGAGGTGAAACATGAAAACAAATATTTGGTGTGAGGCAGAAACTGAGGTGAGAAATAATGAGGGGAGGATGAGGTGACGACTAGTGAGGTGAGAAGTGAAAGACTGTGCTGCTGTGAGAGGTGAGGGAGAGTGAGGAGAAAGAGATGAGGGAAATTAAGGTAGGAGAGAGAGTAAGGTGAGAGGTGAGAAAAATGAGTTGTGGGAGATTAAGGTGAGAGAGAGAGAGAGAAGCGAGAAATGAAGGCAAGTGAGAGGTGAAGATGAGTGATGAAACCAAGAAAGCATTCGTGAGGGGAACGAAGAAAATATTCGTGAGGGGAAACTAAAAGTATTCGTGAGGGGAAACGAAGAAAGTATTTTTAGGGTAAAGGAAGAAAACATTCGTGAGGGGAACGAAGAATGTATTCGTGAGGGGAACGAAGGAAACATTCGTGAGAGGAAGGAAGAAAGTATTCGTGAGGGGAACGAAGAAAACATTAATGAGGGAAGAGGAAGAAGCATAAGTGTTAAGAGAGTCAAAAGAATGAAGGACAGGTGGAGCAATGAGAGGAGACGAGGGAGGGTGGGTGAGGGGACGGCAAGAAAAATGAAGGAAAGTGAAGGGAAAGCGACAAGTTAGGAGGTGGGAAGGGAAAATGAATTCAGGGAAGCTCCCAAAAGCTGAGAGGAATCGAATTACTCAGTACACAGGCAAGTGTTGAGCGTTACGGAGAGAATGATAGATTGTTGGCGTGTAGGGCTGCTGAGTGCATTTTCCCATTTGAACTTTCATAAGCTGAGGTCCAGCTCTTTAAAGCTCGATCCACCGGCTTGAAATGGCGAAGTCATATATATCTCTTTTTGGAATCCACGTATTGTGTTTGCTCTCACTTTGTTATTGTTAGGTAAATGCATACAGATGTAACTAATGCGACATCTTATTGTGGCAATGTTTCGCTCCTACAGCAACAGCACATCAGCATCAGCACAGCGGCAGCATCAGAGCAGCAGCAAAAGAAGCAGCAGCATCGGTAGAAAGATGGGCAACGGGGAGGTTATGCGTAACAGCAACCATGCAACAACACAACAAGAGCAGCAGCAGCAGCATCACAGACGAGCACAGCAGCAGTAGCTGAAGCATCAGAGCAACAGCTGCAGCACCTCAGCAGCAGCTGTAGCACAGCAACGACAGCTTCACCATCAAGACAGAAACTGCAGCACCGCAGCAGCAGCATCACAGTATTAGCATCACAACAACAGCACATCAGCATCACCGCAGTACATCAGCATCATGGCAAGAGCTGCAGCATAACAGCATCAGCAGCAGCAGGGTGAGGGGCTGGCCCACATGTGAGGGATGGGTCACTGGGGAACATACATCACAGACTAGACTAGCGGAAGCGGCAATATTTCACCACGTTCTCTTTTCACTTGATTTTAATCAATCATCCCTTGATATATTGTGGTCTCATCAAGCAAGTCTTCTTTAACGGATTACCAAGAGAGAAAACAGCTGTTACATTCAAGGGGTCTCCAGACCAGCTGTTGTCATTAATCCCGAGCAAATTACCCCATTCCAGCGTCCCTCTGTTGATGTTTCTGAGTAAGCATATCAAACCACTCTCTTATTGGTTCTGGACAAGCTCTCCCATATCTTTTGCGGGTTCTGACGACTCTACCTCAGGCTTCACTCGTTGGTTCTGACTAAAGAGAAAAACCCTCCGGCGCGTGTATTTTCCAGGCTGCTCGATTTTTTTTTTTAAGATGATTAAGTTCTGTGAATATCGAACACTTTTCATTCTCCTATTATTCACTCCAAGAGCCAGACTTTTGTTAGAGTCCTTCTTTTTTCCCCGTCAAAGAAATGTGAGGTATATTGAGATGGCTTCCGCCCGTCTATGCGTCTGTCTGGCTGTCTGCTGCTGTGTGTCGACGTATTACCAGACTCATCGTTCAAAACGAGTCAGTTCAGGTAAAGATTTCTGTGATTCAAACACATTTGTAATTGCTTAAAGCTAGAAATTTCTGGAACACTTTAAAAAAATTCCGATTTTTTTTTTTAATTAAGACAAGGCCTCTAAATCTTAAACTTATTTGCCTGTTTTTTGTTTGTATGTGTTAGGGAAACTCCGTCCTCATGAAAGACAGGAATAGTGTTTAGCTTCGGGGATGGTGTGTCCCCCATGTCCACCTCCTGGCAAGGTGCATGTGGGGGTGTGTAACCCCTAGATCCACCTCCTGAAGCGGTAGTTGCAAAAGGAAAAAAAAGTTTAAAATCCATTGAAAACGTGACTAAATTAAATGTGTTTTTTTTACGTTTATAATATTTCTTAGAAGAAATAACGTAAAGCCAAGTAGTGCCGGGTTATATTGCTAGTTTTACATAAGCTGGAGATGTCTTGGCGCTGGAGATGTCGTGGTGCTGGAGATGTCTTGGTGTTGGAGAAGTCTTGGTGCTGGAGATGTCTTGGTGTTGGAGATGTCTTGGTGCTGGAGGTATCTTGCTACCGGAGATGTCTTGGTGCTGGAGATGTCTGGGTGCTGGAGATGTCTAGATGCTGGAGATGTCTTGAAGCTGGAGATGTCTCGGTGATGGAGATGCTGCTGATGTCTTGAAGCTGGAGATGTCTCGGTGATGGAGATGCTGCTGATGTTTCGGTGATGGAGATGTCTTGGTTACGAAGATGTCTGGATGATGATGTCTGTGTTAACCACTGATATTCCTGGGTAATGTTTTCTCCATATATTTGAACACGTCGGTCATGGCAACTCTCCATTCCTCACCGATGAAGGGAATGTAATTTCAGTGCTATTAAATATCGCAGGAATGATCCCTTGTACAGGAATTCACTCGTGTTATTTTTTGGTTAGGCTTCCACTGAATTAATATTTATTCGGTAAATTGTGATCATAACTTCGCTGCATAATACAAGGGAAGCTCCTATACTGTACACGAATGTCTTTTTCCACGTCGACTCCAGCCTGAGGGACTGATTACCTCAAACGAATATTATTATCGATTTTTTTTTTTTGCAAGCAGGATGGTTATTACCAGCAGTCAAACTGGACAGAGACTGGGCTGCAGATAGCAAATGGCGTATGGTATCTCCCACTTCTTGCACAAGAATTCCTAGGTAATTCTCTCTATCGGTTTGATTAATTTTAATACACCAGCTGCCTCACACCAAGAAAGAATGACCATTGGAAGAAAGCACATTCACCATCATTCATTTAATAGTAGTCTTGCCAGAAGTGCACAGGCATCACATTTCACAAGACCATCCGAGCTGTAATATGTCCACTCCTCCTTCAGAAAGCAGCCACTGTACCCCCGCTGCCAGAACTCAAGTCCGGGTAACCGGTTTCCTTTGAATCCCTTCATAAATGTTAACTTGCTCACACTCCAACTACCAGTTAAGTTATAAAAGTCACATGTCTCCAGTGAAATCTAACACGCTCACATACAAGCTTGCTGGATGTTCTAGCCAATACCTGAATGTTCCAATCGTAATTCACCCTCTTCCCCAGTTCTTCCTGGAACGATGCCTATACCTACTTCCTTCGAGCCAAGATTTATTTACTCCCTTGTTCATCCTATTTTGCTTCATCCTCTCTAATTGTTCAAACAGCCTCAAAAACTCCTCCTCATATCTGTAGATTATAGCTTTGGTAACCCCACACTCTTATTTCTACTATCCGAAATCTCTACTAGATATTCACACCACACATTGCTCTCAAAAATTACATCACTTCCTCCAGCCACCTCTTTGCTGCAACGTTTAAACCTCACATCTCACACCCATACAATGGTGCTGATGCCTCTCTAGTCTGGTACGTTTTCAACTTTTACCACCATTGATAAACTTCTTTCCATAGATGCCTTAACATACAACCCAGTTTTTCCTGTGGTCTATTATGTGTTTTGCCTTGTGCTGCAAAGACCCATCTACTGACACGTCCACTTATAAATATCTACCTATTTCCTCCCTCATAACTATTACCCAGTCTTCCATTGTTTGGGATGTTTATCATTCCTATCACCTTGCCTGTTAGACAGGTAAATAACCATGCCACATATAAACTAAATAATGTAGATCTTAATACTACCGATTGCGAAAAGGATTTAGGAGTTCTGGTTAGCAGTAATCTAAAACCAAGACAGCAGGTGCATACGTAGGGCTGTGCACCTAGCTCAACCCTACGCATACACCATAGGCTGGTTGCTCAGGAACAGATGTGAGAAACTTATCAAGATACCTCTTGAAGATGGCTAGAAGTTTGTTGGCAATTTCCTTTATGCAAGCAGGGTGTTGAAAAATATAGGTCCCATTGCACTTATTGAGCTCTCTCTTAGTGTTCCAGTCTCGTCTTTGAGTGTCACTGGAGGAATTTTACGCCATCTACCAAGCCTTTTTCTTTCGTATGAGGTGATATCGGTGTCTAGATATAGGACCAGTCTAACCAGAATTTTCTAGGTATAGATTGCGAAGACCTTTTTCACCTACATTTCGAGGCCTATTCAAGGGATTTCAATCATCCTCAGTAGTTCAGATACCTGACTCAATTTATACGAGCAGAGAAGGTTATGTGTTCGTTATCCAGCTGTGCAGTTTCTGCTGTCCTGATAGGGCACCAGTTAGCCCACAGTATAATTCCAGCCTAGAGATAAAAGGTGATTTGAAGACAATCGTCAATAGCTCAGCATTTCTTGTTTTGGATGTTTTTATCATTTAGCCTATCACTTTTCTTGCAGATGTAATAATAGCATTGTTATGATCCTTGAATGTGAGATCCTCTTACACTGTCACTCCCAGGTCTCTCACATTTAACTTCTGCTATATAAAATGTTTCGAGTTTGTCATGTATTCCATCTTAATTTTTATTTCCTATTTTTTCCGTAGCATAATTATTGAAATTTGTCCTCGTTGAACACCATATAGTTATCTTTGGCCAACTGGAAGACCTGATTTGTATCTCATAGGTTCGCTGTGTCTTAGATGGACGCTACACTCATACAAATTGTAGTATCGTTAGCAATGGATGGTACAGTCTGTGTCATATATATAATTGAAAAACATATATGAAAAACATATGAAAAGCATATATATGAATGAAGAAATTTTTGCCTTGAGAAGATTTTCCTATCTTGGCAGCCTTCTTTCTTACCCATAATTATTTCGACAATAAATCTGCTGTATACTTTACCAAACAGGTTTATTCCTTTATAATTCTTATGTTCTCTCTTTTCCCCCATTTCCCTTATACAGAGGATCTATGCATCTCTGCCAAACATTAGGTACCAATATTTCTACAATGAATATACGGAAAAAATACTCCAAAACTATATTCTCACTAGTCTGTTTCTTCTTACTTCAGTGTTAATCCCATCCATGCAATTAGCTGTCTTACTTCCCCACAATCCTCTCTTGCTAATTATTACTTTGAGACGCTGTTTCTCCCTGCCTGAAGCATCAAATCACCGCCTCACTATCATAACTAGCTTTAATTGTCAACCTCACCTTTACCATCTATCATCTTCCCCCAGTCATTTTTTAACAGATCAGTATTTTCTATGTTATTACGTAAACATTAGTTAATGCAATCCCCACAAGGTCTTTGACAGAATGTAATATTAAGTAGACAATGGAATTTTACTGGGTTATGAGAGGAGCGGTACTGGTGGTGGTCTGAGCTAACATGACACCTGAGTGACAGCCACTGCCCGCTACTTTTTTTAAAAAATGGTGTGTGGTTCATAGTGCGCTTACCACGTCCCGAGCTCTGGTATGAATACAACTATCAGCGTTGTTTCTTATGATTTATTATATATTTGTGGTGTGACTGGTAGCGTGGCTGGACTGTATGCTTGAAGACGCAACTTTTATGTATATTCTTCTTCTTTCAACGCACAGGCTGTATCCCACCGAGGCAGGGTGACTCAATAGGAAAACGAAAGTTTCTCCTTTTAAATTTAGTAATATATGCAGGAGAAGGGATTACTAGTCCCTTACGACACGCATGGCTTACAGAGGAAGAATCCTGTTCCACTTCATCATGGAGTTATATATACATATATATATATATATATATATATATATATATATATATATATATATATATATATATATATATATATATATATATATATATATATATATATGCAATAAGATCACAGTAGACAGGTGATTTCAGAACAACCACTCAGAAAGAATAGAGAAATTCCAAGCGCTTTCGTGACTACTCACATTATCAAGGAACTTGATAATGTGAGTAGTCACGAAAGCGCTTGGAATTTCTCTATTATTTCTGAGTGGTTGTTTTGCATATATATATATATATATATATATATATATATATATATATATATATATATATATATATATTATATATATATATATAAATATATATATATATTTTTATTATTATCACACTGGCCGATTCCCACCAAGGCAGGGTGGCCCGAAAAAGAAAAACTTTCACCATCATTCACTCCATCACTGTCTTGCCAGAAGGGTGCTTTACACTACAGTTTTTAAACTGCAACATTAACACCCCTCCTTCAGAGTGCAGGCACTGTACTTCCCATCTCCAGGACTCAAGTCCGGCCTGCCGGTTTCCCTGAATCCCTTCATAAATGTTACTTTGCTCACACTCCAACAGCACGTCAAGTATTAAAAACCATTTGTCTCCATTCACTCCTATCAAACACGCTCACGCATGCCTGCTGGAAGTCCAAGCCCCTCGCACACAAAACCTCCTTTACCCCCTCCCTCCAACCCTTCCTAGGCCGACCCCTACCCCGCCTTCCTTCCACTACAGACTGATACACTCTTGAAGTCATTCTGTTTCGCTCCATTCTCTCTACATGTCCGAACCACCTCAACAACCCTTCCTCAGCCCTCTGGACAACAGTTTTGGTAATCCCGCACCTCCTCCTAACTTCCAAACTACGAATTCTCTGCATTATATTCACACCACACATTGCCCTCAGACATGACATCTCCACTGCCTCCAGCCTTCTCCTCGCTGCAACATTAATCACCCACGCTTCACACCCATATAAGAGCGTTGGTAAAACTATACTCTCATACATTCCCCTCTTTGCCTCTAAGGACAAAGTTCTTTGTCTCCACAGACTCCTAAGTGCACCACTCACTCTTTTTCCCTCATCAATTCTATGATTCACCTCATCTTTCATAGACCCATCCGCTGACACGTCCACTCCCAAATATCTGAATACGTTCACCTCCTCCATACTCTCTCCCTCCAATCTGATATTCAATCTTTCATCACCTAATCTTTTTGTTATCCTCATAACCTTACTCTTTCCTGTATTCACCTTTAATTTTCTTCTTTTGCACACCCTACCAAATTCATCCACCAATCTCTGCAGCTTCTCTTCAGAATCTCCCAAAAGCACAGTGTCATCAGCAAAGAGCAGCTGTGACAACTCCCACTTTGTGTGTGATTCTTTATCTTTTAACTCCACGCCTCTTGCCAAGACCCTCGTGCCTATTCGGCACGACATATATATATATGTCGTGCCGAATAGGCAGAACTTGCGATCTTGGCTTAAATAGCAGCGCTCATCTTGCCATATAGGACAAGCAAAATTTGTGTATGCAATAATTTCGCCAAAATCATTCTGAACCTAACGAGAAAAATATATTTTACTGTGTTTGTTTAGTATTAAATTACTGTAAACAAATCTAAAATATACATAGTTGGGTTAGGCTAAAATAAATTGTTCTTGTTATAATAAGGTTAGGTAAGTTTTCTAAGATTCTTTTGGTGCAAAATTAAAATTTTTTACTTTATCATTAATGAAAAAAATATATCTTTAAACGTATAAGAAAATTTTTTAGAAAGGATTTAATTTTAAGTGAGTTCTTGCTAATTGACCAGTTTTACATATTCGGCACGACATATATATATATATATATATATATATATATATATATATATATATATATATATATATATATATATATATATAGAGAGAGAGAGAGAGAGAGAGAGAGAGAGAGAGAGAGAGAGAGAGAGAGAGAGAGAGAGAGAGACAGACAGACAGACAGACAGACAGACAGACAGAAAAGCAGACAGACAGAGACAGAGAGACAAGCAGAGAAATTGTACCTTCAAAATGCAAGAATTATAATGGAATAAGCTTGTTGAATGTACGAAACAAAGTGTAACGTATACTGATCATTAAACGAATTAAGGGTACGACTGAGTGAACGACTACAGAGGAACGAGGATAAGAGAGAGCAGAGGAGAGGTGAAGAATATGAGTTTATGATGAGGCATATCGGTGAACAATTCTTGGATAGATATAAGGAATTTTTTTAGTGCATTTTGTGGATTTAGAAAAGGCATATGGTAGGGTGGATAGGGAAGCAATGTGGCAGATGTTGCAAATGTTTGTAATAGGCTGTTGCTTATCAACAGCAAGAAAGACTTTTGTATGCGGATGGTGAGGCTCAGGTTAAGGTATGCAGGAGAGAGAAGGTGATTATTTTCCAGTGAAAGTAACCCTTAGAAAGGGATGTGATAACACAATGGCTGTTTAAAATACTTATAGATGAAACTAACAAAAATGAGAGGAGAGGAGAGGGTGTGGGTTAAACGATAACGAATCTAATATACGTAGTGGGTATTGTCACAGTTTCTCTTTGACGATGACTCGGTGCTTTTGGGAGATTCTTAAGGAAGGTGGATGGTGCACTGAGGCATCTGTGGAGATAAAAAACTCTGTCCATGGAAGCAATAAAGGAAATGTAACAGACTAGTTTTGCCAGAACCGTTGAACTGGTGTGAGGCAGCGAGAGGGAGGCTGGAGGCAGTAGAGATTTCGTGTTTAGGGGCAACTTGTGGTGTGAATATAGTGCAGATAATTCTGAGTGTGGAGATTAGGAGGTATGTAGTTACCAAAAGTATGATGCAGAAGGTTGAGGACGGATTGTTGAGGTGATTTGAACATCTAGAGAAGTTAAAGGAAAACAGTTTAACTACGTTTAAGAAATTAGAAGTAGGGGTTGTCTTCCTACCTCGGGATAGGTAGGCGATAGGATGAAGGTAGGTAGGTAAATGAGGCTCCATGTACTTTGGAGCTTGGATATCCAACAGCCTTATGTGAATGTGGAGACAAGTGTTTTTTATGATTCGATGTGCTGTTGGACTATGTATTAGGAGATGAAAGGTTAATGGGTAGACTTCTGGATGTGCATGTTTTCAGACAGGCGACAGATATACCAGATCATTATTTAGTGACAGCTACAGTGAGCGTGAGAGGTAGATGGGACACAATGAGAACGTCATCAGTAAGCAAGACAGATTTAAGTTAAAAAAAAATGAGAAATCGAAATGTTACAAATCCAACGTGCCATCAGATTATTGTATGAAATAAAGATTTGTATTAGCATTAGATGAGACAGTGGAGGTACAGAAGAGATGGAGGGAATATTTTGAGGATTCGTTGAATGTTGAAAAGAGAGAGGCAGTGATTTCTTACACTGGGCAGGGAGGTATAACATCATTTAGGAGTGAGGAAGAACCAGATGTGAGCCTGGGAACCGTGCGTGAGGTAGTGAGGAAAAATCGAAGTGGGAAAGCGGCTGGAGATATAGTTTTGTAGTAATTGTTGCATTTGTTCAGTATGAAAGACAGTATATTAGATTGAAGGGTAGGGGAGGGTACGGAGGAAATAAATATGTTCAGATATTTGAGAGTGGACGTGTTGGCGGATAGTTCAATGAAAAAAGAGGTGAATCATAGAGCTGACGAAGGTAAAAAAGTAGCTGGTGTATTAAGGTAAAAAATGGAATGTACAAGAACATAGTCTTACTAGCATAATGATGAGTCTGAAGGCAGTAGAGATGTTGTGCTGGAGAGTAATGTATGCAGTGAATATTATGCAAAGAATTTGGAATTTGGAGATTAGGAGGATGTGCAGAGTACCCAAAAGTATTACTGAGGGCAATGTGTGGTGTGAATATAATGCAGAGAAATCATAGTTTGGAAATTAGGAGGAGGTGCGGCGTTATCAAAACTATTATCCAGAGGGCTGAGGAGGGGATGTTGAGGTGGTTCGGAAATCTAGAGAGGATGGAACAAAATAAAATGACTTCGAGAGTGTATAAATCTAATGGGGAGGGGGGGATAGAGGTCGGCCTCGGAAAGGTTGGAGGGAGAGGGGTGAAGGAGGTTTCGTATGCGAGAGCCTTGGACTTCCAGCAAGCATGCGTGAGCGTGCTAGACAGGAGCGAATGGAGACAAATTTCTTTTAGGACTTAACGTGCTGTTGGAGTGTGAGCAAGGTAACATTTACGAAGGAATTCAGGGAAACCGGCAGGCTGGACTTGAGTCCTGGAGATGGAAAGTACAGTGCCTGCACTCTAAAGGAAGGGTGTTAATGTTGCAGTTTTATAACTGTAGGGAAAGCGCGCCTCTGGCAAGACAATGATGGAGTGAATGATGATGAAAGTTTTTCTTTTTCGGGCCACATTGCCTTGGTGGGAAACGGCCGATGTGTTAATAAAAATTATATATGATCGGCCAGAGATCAGTGTTTGTGTATATTTCGCCTGCTCTTGCGAATTCCTTGGATTGTTAAAATCTCTAGTTGGTCGATGCATGCAGGGAATGAGATGAAAAGCTGTAAGCCTTCTCCCTGAAAGCTGGCTGCCTTGGATCAACGTCTAGCGCGAGCTGGGCGCCAAGGTATTGTACAGTGTGGTAAGAATGGTAAAGCACTGTGTACCTTGTTCCAAGGTTCGTAGGTTCGAGTTTCCTTCAGCCAGAGATCAGTGTTCGTGTATATTTCGCCTGGTCTTGCGAATTCCTTGCATATATATATATATATATATATATATATATATATATATATATATATATATATATATATATATATATATATATATATATATATATATATATTCCACACTCTGTTGGAAATATACTGAGAGCATTAACGCCCGCCAACTCACATTCACACGAATATAACTTCACTGCTTTAGATGGAGTGACCACAAGAGAGACCACATTGCCTTATTTCTCCATTCTTCTCGGCCTTTATTGCCACACGCGTCCAATGGCATAGGTATATTTTAGCTTCAAAGAGAATTTTGTGAGGAATAGCATTATCTTCGCATGTCTTACAATTATATTTACCTCGGCTGTCACTGTCTTAGGAGGGACTGCGGTGAGTTCGACACAGGGAGGAAACGATTAATACGGGAGACTGGAGGATAGATGAAGTGACGGACTAGCTAATGTGAAATAGTTAATAGACACATGGGTGGAAGTAATAGTTAACGTGGGATCCTGGAGGACAGTTGAAGGGAAGAAGAGTTGATACTGCAAATTGGAGGGCAGTTGAAGGGATGGAATGATTACTGAGGAAGCTTGGAGGATAGTTGAAGAGAAGGAGAACATTGAGGTTGGAGAGGATGGAGGACATTGAAGGATGGAGGGAAAGAGCAGTTGATGCAGCAGAATGGAAGACTTGAAGGGAGTGAATAGTTGATGCAGGAGACTGAAGAAAAGTCAGTTACAGTGAAGGAATAGTTGATGCAGGAGATTGAAGAACAGCTTAGACATGGATAGAAGGAGGAAATCTCTAACGTACGAAGTTGAACAACGAGAACGTAAGCGTCTCAATCCAGATGAACCAGCTTTAAAAAACTTGCTCCATGACATCACCAAAGTATTTTCTCGTAGTCCCTTTGTACTGTAACACACCTGTGAGTAAACTGACTACTGGTGAAGGCCAGAGACACACCTCCTTCCCCCACTCAACAATTTATCCACCCCCAGTTCTCCGTTCCACTTTAAAAATCATTAATTGCTTGAAACAATTAGTGTTGCGTCCCCCATCTTCAACCTCCCCTTCCTTTTCCCCCTCATTCCAAAATTAAATATTATTTTTACAGGCTATTTTTTTTTAATATTTACAAGAAATTCAACAAAGTTAAAATACATTTATTTTTAAACTTGTTACAGTGATACTTTGAGATTATTTGGTCGTGACTCAGTATCCAGTGAACTAATAATATATAAAAAATATAATAAAACGAGGTAAAAGTGAAATAGAATGCATATTGAAATGAAGATTTTTTTAGCCTTCATGAAGAAATTGAGATACGAATATATATCCCTTTTTTTTAAGTTACCGAAGGGGGAATAAGATAAAAAAAAGTAAAAAAAGAGAGAAAAGAGTGAAGAGAAGGAAAGAGAGAGGGAAGAAGGGCAAAAGATAGAGGAAAATTGAGAGGAAGGAAAAGAAGGGAAGTTGGATTGAAAACAAAAAGGAATGAAGGCTCAGGCTGAAGTTTATGGTTGAAGGTTTTGGGTGAAGGTTCAGGATGAAGGTTCAGGAAGAAGGTTCAGGATGAAGGTTCAGGATGAAGGTTCAGGATGAAGGTTCAGGATGAAGGTTCAGGATGAAGGTTCTGGGTAAAGTTTATGGTTGAAGGTTTTTGGTGAAGGCTCAGGATGAAGGTTCAGGATGAAGGTTCAGGATGAAGGTTCTGGGTAAAGTTTATGCTTGAAGGCTTTCTGTGAAGGCTTAAAGCGAAGGATATGAATAATATCTGAACAATATTTTAGAAGAACAAGACCCTGGCAGCCTAGTCTGAGACCGCGTCACGGGCTAGATTTGTAGTTACCCAGAATTAATTCTTCATAAACTCATGTCAAGACTTTGTCAATATCTCCAAAATTTACGACATAAGCCACACTTGGCAGCATGCCCATGCTGGGCATGGCCCAGACTCCTGCAACTCTTTGTTCATTAAGAACTGCAAAAAAAACCTTACACGTATCTTAATTATTCTGTGGGGATGTTACCCAGACTCTGCAAAGATGGCAGCAAAGCAATAACAAAGATCTCTAGACCGATAGCACTGACATCCCACATTATAAAAGCCTCTGAGAGAGTCTTCAAAAGCAAGATCGTTTCTTCCATGGATTCACAGCAATTGCACAACTCAGGGCAACGTGTGCCTAGAGTCAGTCTCTTCTGCCTCTAACAACAACCGAACCATTACAATATATTATTGGATGCACTGGAAAACAAACAAAATGCGAATGTAGTATACACAGACTCTGCAAAAAGCTTTCAAGAAGTGTGATCATGGTATAACAGTGCACTAAATGCATCCGAAAGGAGTAACTAGAAAAGTAAGTAGATGGATTTTTAATTTTCTAATAAATAGAACGCAGAGTAAATAGTTATGAGTCAGAGGCTGCTACGGTGAAAAGCTGTGTTCCCTAAGGCACAATACTCGCCCCATTCTTTCCCTCCTCAACATATCTCAAACAGGGACATAAATTATAGCACCGTAACATCTTTTGCAAATAATACTGGAATTTGCTTAAGAGCGGTAGCCATCGAGGACACTGCAACTCTCCAAGTAGATACAAACTAACCCTCCCAGTAGGTCAATGAATACAACATAATGTTCAATAACAACAAATTTCGGCTACATCTTTTTGGAAAATTGAGGAAATAAAAGCTAGATGAAGTGTAAAATTAAATCAAACTACTCATTGGAATGAAGGACTTAGGAGTGATAATGCCGGATGATTTTACTTTCAAGGATCAGAACATTGTTATTTTCACAAACCCGAGAAAAATGATTAGATGGATTTCGAAAACCTTCAAAACACGAGATACCAAGCCAATGATGATCCGTTTTAAGTCACTTGTACTCTCAAGGCTCCACACATAAGTTCAGTCAAGCACCTGAATTTCTGTGAACGTTTGAAGTAACTCGACCTGTGCTCCTTGGAACACATGCGAAAACTACTCATCCTAATTTTATTATCTGGAAAATCCTAGAGGAACTTTTCTAGAGTCTACACACGGAAATTACTTCCAAAGACAGCAAGAGGATAGAAAATAGTGTAAAATTCCCCCAATGACAAACATATATAAAACACTAAGTGTAAACGGTCCAAGACTCTTCAAGAGTCTCCAGTTATATATAAGATTGCATTACCAGTAGACTACCAAGTTGTATTCAAGTAGGAACTTGATAAGCTCTTTAAGTCACTTTCTGAACACCTGAGGATCGTATGTCCGACTGCACGCTGCCCGCTAGGAGGCTTGGTCTAGAACTGGGCCGAAAGTATTCTTCAGGTATCCTTCAGAATTGTAGAGATGTGCTTTATGAGTTCACTGGCACAACTTCCTTGCTTCTAACCAATCATATGTTGTGCAACACAAGTGACGCGACATCACGACACCGGGGCTTAGTGAAGGCTTCAGGTGAAGACTCAGGGTCAGGTTGAACGCTCTGGATGAAGTCTGTCTGTGTATTATCAGGCTGCCAGTTTAGGCTCAAGGTAAGGATTCCTGGGTAGACTCAGGGTAAAGGGTTGGTGTGTAGTTTTAGAGTGAATACCGTTTCCTCTCTTAAGACCCTTTGGTAGTGCAGGTAGAGATCTAATACAACACAACACAGGACTTAAATAAAGGACTACATAAACAAAAAAACAGAGAGCAAAACAAGGACATGCTAACCATACCCTCAAAAGACTTTTAATGGAAAAATTAAGTGCAGAATGTACGGACAGGATCCCCAAACACACGGAGCCCGCCTTATTTACTTCCATTTTTTACGTAAACTTTAAATTTTGTATCTTATGCCTTTTAGGTTGACGCTTCTCGCTGAATGGTTTATCTACTGCGGCGCCCCTTCTCAGGTGTTGTCCAAGGCCGCAAGAGTCCAATACTGGTGGGCGGCTGGTCGTGTCTCTCGCAATAGACGATGCAACAGGCCGGGTCGTCTCTTGGGGTCTGCTGCAATTTTCTAGCAGTGCAGAGAGCAGGTGTGACCCGAATATCTGGTAAACTTTATCTCGCCAAGCGTTTGGGGCGTTTGTTGTGCCTTTCAACTTGGTGAAATCTACGATATTACCAAGTGTGTTGGTAAGTTCGAAATGCTTTTCTGTGTGTTTATGCACGTCATTTGTCAGTTTAGTATCGAGTTCTATTTGCATTCTCTTGGAGTTTCAACAATAAATCTGGTTTAGGGTTAAGAAAGGCTTTGCATAGGTTGGTCAAGATGAAAATTCGGTTCCCGAATACGAGGTAATCGAGATTTTGTTTATAATGAAATGTTTTGTGTATTAGTATTCCTGCACAGTACGCCTGTGTACTCATGTATATGTAGTTGAAGGAGTCGAGTATTAGCTCCTTGACCCACTTCTCAACTTTCCGCTTGCCAGGCAGATTCCCTCCTAGCCTCGTATTCTCCATCGTACCTGCCTCCACTTCCTCGTCAAGGTTATTCCGCTTCCACTGAAAGTAAAGAAATAATTCCTGACATCTCTGTGGCTAATATGCATCTTTAACTTCCGTCTTTTCATTCGAGTACCTGCTTCTCTCCTCTCAAACAGCCTGTCCTTGTCTACTTTATCAATTCCTCTGAGTATTTTGAGTATTGTTATCTTGTTTCCCCTGATTGTTCTGTCATCTAGTATCGTTAGGTTCATTTGGGCTAGCCTCTCCTTGTAGCTCCTGCAACTTCGTTCAGGAACAAATCTCGTTACGTACATCTGCAGTTTCCCCCTTTCTTAACGTATACTTCTTTAAGTGCGGGTTCCATGCTGGCGCTGAATACTCAGAGATGGACCTGACATATATTGTATAAAGATCCCGGAATGATTCTTTCCTAAGATTCTTGAAGACTAATCTGTGTGTGAGGGAGAGAGAGAAAGATTAAACATCCTTTTCCACTAACATATTTGTGGTGAACTGTAAATGTAAATCCAGATGTACGCCTGTTAACCCTTTTGGAGCCTAGTTTCTAGGCCTTTTGTGTATCCATATGCTCCTGCGCTACCGTCCACAGGGTGGATATGGGGAGCACAATAAACTAGCCACTTCGGTGGCAAAATCTGAAGTCTAGATCGTATTTGTGGTTAGTATCGTCCAGTACATGCTCCTGGCCCACCCACCTCTTAATAAACCACGATTGTTTACTCCCTGTTTACCTACCGGTTTTTATCAAACTTATTCTGAGTATTATTCATGTAACTCTTGTTAACGCTTGTCATTTCTTTTCCTGATTTAGTAACATTTCCTGAGATTCTGTTGGTTCCTCTGTGTCTATAACTGTCGACAATGTCCCGTTGTAGCAATTTTTTTGCCTTTTGTACAATCTTACTCCGTTCGCTCCATCAGGTTTCTTAGTTTTAACGCTTTTTTATGCTGCAATCGTTGCTCTCCCAGCTCTTCTGTCCTCTAATGTCAGATTCAGCAAATCTTTGCACTTTCCAAGATTCTTGACGTTCTTTCTCCAGAATCAAGCTGGTATAACGTATTCTGTAATGGGTCATATATGTGCCGTACAGCCGGTCATTCATGATTCTTTACTGAAATTCCTGAAAGCAATTCTTAGATTAATCAAAGGTTCGTTTGCTGATGACGTTATTTAGTTGATATACACCTCTGTTAATGGGCTTAATGTTATACTCAATGCCATGCTCTTTTCCTCGAGTAAGGTTCGTTCCCTCTGCGTCGAATCTGTGCATAGAAAAAAATTTTCTTTCCCCTTTACCTCTTTCCATAATCTTGCCTTAGCTTGGGATGTATTCTGGTAAACATTTGTCTTGTTAATCTTCCAGTTTGTCCTGATAATGCTGTATCATTTCCGTGTCCTCTTCGGTCTTTATATTCCTAATTAATTTCACATCGTCTGAGAAATAAAACATAGGACTCTACCTCTCTCACAATGTTGTTCACATCAAAGAAATATTACTAGTCCCAGTGCCTGCCCCTGTGTATCCCCGCTTTATATTTAATTACTCTGACTTCTCTTTCCAGATTATCATTACTTATTTATTTTCCCTCATGTATTCTTTGATCCACCTTTCCTGTCATTCCAGCGTGCTTCAACATTTTTTATAAATTTATTACGCTTTGTAAAACAGTGTCAAATGCCTTCTTGTAATCCAAGAATAGGCAGTCAGCCCTTCTTCCCCAGATTTGTGAAACAGGATTTAAGTGCTATTGATCTTATACAATTCCGACAATGTTGGTGATTAAGACACATGTGCAACACTTAAATATCTTTTTACCGAAACGTTTTTCCTGTGCAGAAGGCTCCTTCAGTCGAATGCACGTGAATATAACGCTGGCTACGGTAAAAGAATAAGTTTGAGGTGATCAGTCCCTCAGACTTGACTGGAAGTGGTTTGTCCCTCAGACTGAGAAACTGAGCCCTTCCTTTCGAGGCTGGGGGGACTGATCACCTCAAACGCATTTCTTCTACTATCTTCAGTGTTAATAGTCACTAGTACTAAAGAAAGCTTGTCACGCATGTCTTAGTCATCAAGAGGATTTGTGGTTTCTAAATCTGTTCTGGATGTTGTTTACAAAATCATCTGTTTGTTAGTGCTATCCCACACTTTCTGATGTTCTTCTCTAATATCTTCGATATTATTCATATAAGTATTATTAGCTTGTAGTTAACGTCACCTGTCTGTCGTGTTCTCTTAATATGGAGACTACATTTGTAGTCATGCACGATTTTCTAAATAGCTCTAGTTATGCTAATTTGAATATTTTTAACTTGTAGTTCAGTGCTTCTTCTCGCTCTCTGAAATCTCAAGGTGACATATTTTGCTCTGGGACCATTGCAGTAAAGGAAATAATTCCCTCAATAGCTTCTTCAATTTATATTTAACGTGTAACTGGTGTTCCGTGCCTGTTGATGTACCTTTGCCTCTTGACAATGTCGTTGTTTCAAACTTCAGAGAGCACATTAGCACTGTGGTTTATTTCCAAGTAGTCTTCCCTGTTCTTTCTCAACAGATCTTCTTTCTTCAGCCTTGTTGGATGGTAAGACTTAAACGACAGATATTGTAAGGATTCTATGTGCAAAGCAAAGCTTTACTTACAGAAGCTTTGATTTAAGATATACTGCTATGAAGAATCTGATCTTGATTTGATCCTGCCGTGATGAATGTTTTTCTTAAAGTAATATGTGAATAACCTACAATTTCTTTACACACACACACACACACACACACACACACACACAGGGCAACAGTAATATTGGGAAGACCAGAACGATCGCTTGGTTTACCCAGAGATGTAGGGAGGGAAAAACTAAGTACGCTAGAGAATGGAAAAAGTACAGAAGACAAAGGACCCAGGAAAATGAAGAGATTAGTTAATGAGACAGAAACGAGTATGCACAGATAAGAAGAGAGGCCCAGCGACAGTACGAAAACGACATAGAATCGAAAGTCAAGTGTGACCCGAAGCTGTTGTATAGCCATATCAGGAGGAAGACAACAGTCAAGGACCAGGTATTCAGGCTGAGGAAAGAAGGTGGGGAGCTCACAAGAAACTACCAAAAAGTATGTGCGGTGCTCAACATGATATTTAAGGAAGCATATACAGTGGAGACGGAAAGGACTCTGGAAGTCAGAATAGGGGGGTACACCAGCAAGGGATATGCCAACTAGTGCTGGATGAAATACACACAACGAGGAGGAGGTGAAGAAGCTGCTAAGTGAACTTGATACCTCAAGGGCAGTGGGACCGGGCAATATTTCTCCGTGGGTCCTGAGAGAGAGAGCAGAGATGCTGTGAGTGTCACTAACAACAATTTTCAACACATCTATTGAAACTGAGCAATTACCTGAGGTATGGAAGACGGAAAATGTAGTCCCCATTTTTAAGAAAGGAGACAGACACAAGGCACTAAGCTACAGACCTGTGTCACTGACGTGTATAGTATGCAAAGTTATGGAGAAGATTATCAGGAGGAGAGTGGTGGAGCACCTAGAATGGAACAAGCTTATAAACGACAACCAACATAGATTCAGGGAAGGAAAATCCTATATCACCAACCTACTGGAGTTTTATGACAAGGTAACGGAAGTAAGATATGAGAGAGAGAGAGAGGTGAGTAGATTGCATTTTCTTGGACTGCAAGAAGGCCTTCGACATAATTCCTCACAAGAGATTAGTGCAAAAGCTAGAGAATCAGGCACACATAACAGGAAGGGCACTGCAGTGGTTCGGAGAATACCTGACAGGGAGGCAACACCAAGTCATGGTACGTGACGAGGTGTTAGAGTGGGCGCCTGTGACGAGCGGGGTTCCACAGGGGTCAGTCCTAGTACCCGTTCTATTATTGGTATATATGAATGACATGACGGCAGGGATAGACTCAGAAGTGTCCCTATTGGCAGATGATATAAAGTTAATTAATGAGGAGAATTAAATCGGATGAGGATCAGGAAGGACTAAGAAGAGACTTGGACAGGCTGGATGCGCGGTCCAGCAACTGGCTCCTCGAATTTATCCCCGCCAAATGCAAAGTAATGGAGATCGGGGAAGGGCAAAGAAGACCGCAGACAGAGTATAGGCTAGGTGGCCAAAGATTGCAAACCTCACTCAAGGTAAAGGATCTTGGGGTGAATATAATACGGAGCACATCCCCAGAGGCGCACATCAACCAGATAACTGCTGCGGCATATGGGCGCCTGGCAAACCTGAGAATAGCGCCCCGGTACCTCAGTAAGGAATCGTTCGAGACTCTGTACACCGTGTATGTCAGGCCTATACTGGAGTATGCAACACCAGTTTGTAACCCACACCTGGTCAAGCACATCAAGAAATTAGAGAAAGTGCAAAGGTTTGCAACAGAGCTAACGGGAATGTCCTACGAAGAAAGGTTAAGTGAAATCGGCCTGGCGAAACTGGAAGACAGGAGGGTTAGGGGAGACATGATAATGACATACAAAATGCTGCGAGGAATTGACAAGGTGGACAGAGACAAGATGTCCCAGAGATGGTACACAGAAACAAGGAGTTACAATTGGAAGTTGAAGACTCAGATATGTCAAAGGGATTTTAGAAAGTATTTATTTAGTCATAGAGTTGTCAGGAAGTGGAATAGTCTTACAAGTGACGTAGTGGAGGCAGGAACCATACATAGTTTTAAGACGAGGTTTGATAAAGCTCATGGAGAGAGGACCTAGTAGCGATCAGTGAAGAGGCGGGCCAGGAGCTATGAATCGACCCCTACAATCACAGATAAGTGAGTACACACATGCAGGATCCTGTCTAACGCAACACTACCAACACGTGATGCAGCGATAAATAATGAACATTTATTCAATTAAGAATATAAATCAACATATATTCAATTAAAAATTCACATATAGGTTGTATATATATAAAAATATACAGGATGAAAAATAATTTCCGTTCCAACAATAAAATTATTAAATAAAACTTTCAATTTTTTTGCCTGATTTAATGGTTTATTTGTAGTGTTTTATTTTATTCTCGAAGAAACGCAATTTAGTGATGACGAAGCTTACTTAAATCAAGACGAAACTTACTTAAATCAAGACGAAACTTACTTAAATCAAGACGAAACTTACTTAAATCAAGACGAAACTTACTTAAATCAAGACGAAACTTACTTAAATCAAGACGAAACTTACTTAAATCAAGACGAAACTTACTTAAATCAAGACGAAACTTACTTAAATCAAGACGAAACTTACTTAAATCAAGACGAAACTTACTTAAATCAAGACGAAACTTACTTAAATCAAGACGAAGCTTACTTAAATCAAGACGAAACTTACTTAAATCAAGACGAAACTTACTTAAATCAAGACGAAACTTACTTAAATCAAGACGAAACTTACTTAAATCAAGACGAAACTTACTTAAATCAAGACGAAACTTACTTAAATCAAGACGAAACTTACTTAAATCAAGACGAAACTTACTTAAATCAAGACGAAACTTACTTAAATCAAGACGAAACTTACTTAAATCAAGACGAAACTCATTTAAATAAGAAGAATATTAATTAAAAAAGATTAAACTTAAAAACAGGAAGAGGCTCATTTAAGCTTAATTAGGTAAGTACGAGGTTTATTTAAACAAGGACGAAGATATTTAAGCAAGGACAAAGCTTATTTAAGCAAGGACGAAGCTTATTTAAATAAGAACGAAACTTATTGAAATAAGGACGAAGTTAATTTAAATGAGATTAAACTTATTTAAGTACAAAACGAAACTTATTTGCCTCAAGGAGCATCGAGACCTGACGTGTGTTGCTGAGCTCTGACGTGTGTTGCTGAGCTCTGACGTGTGTTGCTGAGCTCTGACGTGTGTTGCTGAGCTCTGACGTGTGTTGCTGAGCTCTGACGTGTGTTGCTGAGCTCTGATGACGTGTGTTGCTGAGCTCTGACGTGTGTTGCTGAGCTCTGACGTGTGTTGCTGAGCTCTGACGTGTGTTGCTGAGTTCTGACGTGTGTTACTGAGCTCTGACGTGTGTTGCTGAGCTCTAACGTGTGTTGCTGAGTTCTGACGTGTGTTGCTGAGCTCTGATGACGTGTGTTGCTGAGCTCTGACGTGTGTTGCTGAGCTCTGACGTGTGTTGCTGAGCTCTGACGTGTGTTGCTGAGCTCTGACGTGTGTTGCTGAGCTCTGACGTGTGTTGCTGAGCTCTGACGTGTGTTGCTGAGCTCTGACGTGTGTTGCTGAGCTCTGACGTGTGTTGCTGAGCTCTGACGTGTGTTGCTGATCTCTAACGTGTGTTGCTGAGCTCTGACGTGTGTTGCTGAGCTCTGACGTGTGTTTCTGAGTTCCGACGTGTGTTGCTGAGCTCTGACGTGTGTTGCTGAGCTCTGACGTGTGTTGCTGAGCTCTGACGTGTGTTGCTGAGTTCCGACGTGTGTTGCTGAGCTCTGACGTGTGTTGCTGAGCTCTGACGTGTGTTGCTGAGTTCCGACGTGTGTTGCTGAGCTCTGACGTGTGTTGCTGAGCTCTAACGTGTGTTGCTGAGCTCCGACGTGTGTTGCTGAGCTCTGACGTTTCTTGCTGAGCTCTAACGTGTGTTGCTGAGCTCTGACGTGTGTTGCTGAGCTCTGACGTGTGTTGCTGAGCTCTGACGTGTGTTGCTGAGCTCTGACGTGTGTTGCTGAGTTCTGACGTGTGTTGCTGAGCTCTGACGTGTGTTGCTGAGCTCTGACGTGTGTTGCTGAGCTCTGACGTGTGTTGCTGAGTTCCGACGTGTGTTGCTGAGCTCTGACGTGTGTTGCTGAGCTCTGACGTGTGTTGCTGAGTTCCGACGTGTGTTGCTGAGCTCTGACGTGTGTTGCTGAGCTCTAACGTGTGTTGCTGAGCTCTGACGTGTGTTGCTGAGCTCTGACGTTTCTTGCTGAGCTCTAACGTGTGTTGCTGAGCTCTGACGTGTGTTGCTGAGCTCTGACGTGTGTTGCTGAGCTCTGACGTGTGTTGCTGAGCTCTGACGTGTGTTGCTGAGTTCTGACGTGTGTTGCTGAGCTCTGACGTGTGTTGCTGAGCTCTGACGTGTGTTGCTGAGCTCTGACGTGTGTTGCTGAGTTCTGACGTGTGTTGCTGAGCTCTGACGTGTGTTGCTGAGTTCTGACGTGTGTTGCTGAGCTCTGACGTGTGTTGCTGAGTTCTGACGTGTGTTGCTGAGCTCTGACGTGTGTTGCTGAGCTCTGACGTGTGTTGCTGAGCTCTGACGTGTGTTGCTGAGTTCTGACGTGTGTTGCTGAGCTCTGACATGTGTTGCTGAGCTCTGACGTGTGTTGCTGAGCTCTGACGTGTGTTGCTGAGTTCTGGCGTGTGTTGCTGAGCTCTGACGTGTGTTGCTGAGCTCTGACGTGTGTTGCTGAGTTCTGACGTGTGTTGCTGAGCTCTGACGTGTGTTGCTGAGCTCTGACGTGTGTTGCTGAGATCTGACGTGTGTTGCTGAGCTCTGACGTGTGTTGCTGAGCTCTGACGTGTGTTGCTGAGCTCTGACGTGTGTTGCTGAGTTCTGACGTGTGTTGCTGAGCTCTGACGTGTGTTGCTGAGTTCTGACGTGTGTTGCTGAGCTCTGACGTGTGTTGCTGAGCTCTGACGTGTGTTGCTGAGCTCTGACGTGTGCTGCTGAGTTCTGACGTGTGTTGCTGAGCTCTGACGTGTGTTGCTGAGTTCTGACGTGTGTTGCTGAGCTCTGACGTGTGTTGCTGAGCTCTGACGTGTGTTGCTGAGCTCTGACGTGTGCTGCTGAGTTCCGACGTGTGTTGCTGAGCTCTGACGTGTGTTGCTGAGCTCTGACGTGTGTTGCTGAGTTCCGACGTGTGTTGCTGAGCTCTGACGTGTGTTGCTGAGCTCTGACGTGTGTTGCTGAGTTCCGACGTGTGTTGCTGAGCTCTGACGTGTGTTGCTGAGCTCTGACGTGTGTTTCTGAGCTCTGACGTGTGTTGCTGAGCTCTGATGACGTATGTTGCTGAGCTCTGACGTGTGTTGCTGAGCTCTGACGTGTCTTGCTGAGCTCTGACGTGTCTTGCTGTGCTCTGGCGTGTGTTGGTGAGCTCTGACGTGTCTTGCTGTGCTCTGGCGTGTGTTGCTGAGCTCTGACGTGTCTTGCTGAGCTCTGACCTGTGTTGCTGAGCTCTGACGTGTGTTGGTGAGCTCTGACGTGTGTTGCTGAGCTCTGAAGTGTGTTGCTGAGCTCTGACGTGTGTTGCTGAGCACTGACGTGTCCTGCTTAGCGCTGACGTATCCTGCTGAGCTCCGCCATGACGAGGGATTATGAGATAGTGAGGTAAACATCCCTATTGAATCTTGCGGCTTATTACGTTTCTGGACGAGTGAGCACACTGATGACGCGAGTGTATGGTAGGCAGTGACGGTACCGGTACCAGACGGTGGGTGCGGTACCGGGTCGAGGTTGTACTGGGACGAGACGGTAATGGCTGTACCAGGATCATATGCTAATAGCGAGGACCTCGATACTCTGTCGTCATCACAGTGCATGAATACGACCATCTCATGCACTCACATACATGGAAGTTCATGAATACGACCATCTCATGCACTCACATACATAAAATGCATGAATACGACCATCTCATACACTCACATACATGGAAGTGTATGAATACGACCATCTCATGCACTCACATACATGGAAGTGCATGAATACGACCATCTCATACACTCACATACACAGAATCTCAGAAAACAACTTCAAGTCAGGAAGAACTTAGTGTTCAAATATAATGATCAGATCAGGAAAGATTCTGAGACGACGTTTCAGTTCGACTTGGACCATTTAAAAAGTCATACTAACCCAAAAGAGTGAGGGAACCAGTATATATAAACGACGGGGACACAGGGACGGGACCACGAGAGGAAGAAAAAGAATTAGTGGTAGTGGTAAGGCTGATAGTGATAGTAGTAGTAGTAGTAGTAGTAGTAGTAGTAGTAGTAGTAGTAGTAGTAGTAGTAGTAGTAGTAGTAGTAGTAGTAGTAGTAATAGTAGTAGTATTATAGTAGAGAGTGTAATTTAGTGGCACAAGAAAGGGGAGTGAAGGTTGAATATTTCGTGTTACCACGTAAGAGATACCGAGAGTTGTTTCGGTCAGGATGGATGGCTTCTTCACGTCAGTGATGCTGACTAAACACATTTATTCTGAATTAATTTTTATATATAATATTAATTTGCTATTGTTATTTTTTGATAATTATTTTATTATTATATTAATTTCTTTATATTATTATTATTATTATTATTATTATTATTATTATTATTATTATTATTATTATTATTATTATTATTATTATTATTATTATTATTTTTATTATTATTATTATTATTATTATTATTATATTAGTTTTACTGTAATTCATTTTTATAGTGTTAATAATTTCTTTATTATAATTATTATTATTATTATTATTAATCATTTTATTATTTTTTGTTATTATGATAGCCTTTCTATTATCATTTTTGCGTTCATAAGCAAGCACTAAATCCGTAAGGGCCATTACCAATACTACTCAAATGGTCACTATTACCTTTGTCGGGGGATAGAGAGAGTGCCAGGGTTATATATATCCTTACTCTCATTATCTCGTATGGTCTATATACCTTGTACATGTGCAAGGTATATAGCTAACGTCAGTGACATACTACTATATAGAAAGCCCCTTGTTATGTAGAGCATTTCGGGCAAATTAGGTCAATTTTGTACCCAGGATGCGACTCACACCAGCCGGCTAAGACCCAGGTACCTATTTTACTGATAGGTGAACAGGAACAGCAAGGTGTCTTAAAGAAACCCAGGCTAACTTACATAGTGGCAAAGCGGTAGAGATTTCTTTATAAAAAATTAGACCTACCTTCCTGTGGATCGCTCCCCCAAATAACCTACCAGTTCATTCTGATGTATTAAATTTTATCGGTTAAATTTCTCTATTGAGAGATGAATTACTCTGGGAAGGAGGTGGATAATTTTGGAAAGGGTTCCTGCATTTGACAGTGCTTTGACCTGAGAATGCTGAATTTCTGACCTAGGGATAGTGATTTCTTACCAAGGGACAGTAATTTCTGACCAAGGAACAGTAATTTCTGACCAAAGGATAGTAATTTCTAACCATGATAAAGTAATTTCTGACCAAGGGACAATAATTTCTGACCAAGGGAGAGTAATTTCTGACCAAGGGATAGTAATTTCTAACCAAGGAAAACTAATTTCTGACCAAGGGAAAATAATTTCTGACCAAGGGATAATAATTTCTGACCAAGGGAAATGATCTTGATTCTTGGTGAGGTATTAGTTGTTATGGTTGATGGAAATGACTGAGATGAATGGAGTACTGTAGACTGAAATATTTGGAGATTTACCAGAAGCTATCCTGCCGGACCTGGAAGTCACCCGATGTTTTGTGATTTACTAGAGGTCTGCCCTTTACAGGCAGGCCGAGTATTTACTATTTATCTAAGGATAGTCACCCCCTGGCTGCCGAATTTTCCAGCCCATCGCCAGTCTGGATGCTCTTTTGAGGGTTATCTAGCTGAGTTATTAAGAATAATGGTTGTCACCCGTGACCAGTCCTCAAAGTCAGGTATACTAGGAGCTGTCACTCGCAACCAGTCCTAAAAACCAGGTATACTAGGAGGTGTCACCCAAGACTCATCACCTACTCAAGGTCACCGGCTATTATCCAGAGCTGGCTGATTCCCCCGTCATCCTAGGATTCCAATCCTCACCAGCAGGAACTGGAGACTCAGTTTCAAGCCCGGTAAGCTAGCGGAAGTCCTCGGTCAGATGACCGAAAGCTCCAGCTATGGGTCATCAAATGACTAAGACCCCCGTCAGCAAACACTTCTCCTGTTTCCTGACAAACATAAAGAAACATCAGTGTTCTCAAGCTTCCATGTAAGGTTATAGAAAATAGTAAATTATAAAAGAATAACAGGAGGTATCACAACAGTATGGCTGGATATCATCTCTGCTTTCAGACAGTGATAGGTATCCCTTAGGTTAGGTTAGGGAAGGTTTGTCAGGAAACTGGACAAGTGTTTCCTGACGCTAGTCTTTAGTTATTTAATGACCCACCACAGGAGCTATATTGGTAATCTGACCGAGGCCGTTCGCTGGGTTACTCCTCCACCACTAAAAAAATATGGTAGGTATCCCTTATTACAATAATAGAATCCTAACACTTAAACGATAATACTTATTCACTAAATCATAAAACTGTTCGAATGTATGTTAAAGTGAGCTAACGTTATGTTATCAGCGAACTGACTTCGACACTTAATCGGCAGCTACACTATGTGGTGATGCCTTCTTTAAACACAGTATAAAAATTTCATCTTTCCCAGTAACCTCCTGTGGTAATGAAGCAATTTTCTGCTTTGATAATGTAGTTGGAGCAGGTTAAGGGAGGTTATTGTTTTTAAGCTGTGGTGATTCCCCGGCTGTTAGAATGGTAACGTTTTCCAAGTGTGGGAAAAGAAGTAAGGAAGAAATTCATAAACTGTACACCGTGAAAACAAGCTGAGGTAGTCTAGGCTGGTGATGAGCCTCGGTGAGTAGGGAGGCTGAGTGGGTAGTGATATGTGATGAGAGTAGGTGAGTGGGGAGGCTGGGTGGGTGGGGAGAAATGATGGGTGACGAGGCAGTTTTGGTGGGGAGGCTGGTTGGGTGTTGATCCTGGGTGAGTAGTGATCCTTGGGTGGTGGGAAGGTAGGGACGGGTGGTGATCCTGGGTAGGAGGGATGGAAGAATGGGTGTTTATGTACTAAAAAAAAACTGCATTATTACGATTAAGCTTCAGTTGGGGAGAAATTAATATCTAAATTTAAGAAAGTCGTTTATTCTCCTGACTCTCAGTTATTTTCAGGGAGAAGGAAATGTGATATTGCAGCATTTAATAAATCCTTCAATATGGGGGAGCTGGCTAGAAAGAGGGAGAGAGAGAGAGAGAGAGAGAGAGAGAGAGAGAGAGAGAGAGAGAGAGAGAGAGAGAGAGAGCAACTTCACTCTGGCTGTACCCTTCTCCAGAACATCACTTCATCTGAGATCATTTATCCCCATGATGACTCCAGTATGGAACACATTCATACAGCATTATGATGTCAACGAGATAAAGTCAGTTGATCAAATGAAAATGCTGGCCCACAGATGGCTCCAACTTCATCCTGTTCCCTACTTGTATGTTTCATAACAATAAAAATGCTTTCAAATGAGCTGATGTAGGTAACAGCTCTTAGCTTGTCAATAAAGTTAGGAATCCTTAACCTGTAAATAGCTGTCAATGAAGCTAGGGATCCTTAGCCTAACCTTGCCAAACCCTGTGTAAAGAGAGAGAGAGAGAGAGAGAGAGAGAGAGAGAGAGAGAGAGAGAGAGAGAGAGAGAGAGAGAGAGAGAGAGAGAGAGAGAGAGAGAGAGAGAGAGAGAGAGAGAGACATTCACCTCACCTTCTGGTGAGGGAGGAGAGAGAGAAAGAGAAGCTTGTGCCACTAAACCAGCTGACATGAAGTCATGCAAGACCTACTTAAGAGGGTGAATCCACTTCTGAAACCAGAGCTAAAGGACTAGGTGAAGACTTAAGTGACCAGCAGCAGATTATTGGAAAGTACTTGAGTAATGTCAGTATATTTTGTATTCTCACTTTCAAATTGGTAATATATCATTGTAACAACCCGTATTAATCTTATGCTATTCCCCCACGGTAATCCTTAAGTGTCTAAGTCATTTAATAAACAATAATTCTCAGTGAGTCATACTTTCCTTGTTGGTGTAATATTAACTGTATTTCTTCATACGTTGGCTTATCATTTTCCCCAGTAGAATTTCCTCTGAAATGGAGTGATACGAATAATTGGAACGTTAGTGGGTAAATATGAGCTCTGTTGGGAGGTAAGTGGATGAGTGCAACCCCATACCCCTTTTCCCTTATACCTGCATTCCCTGGGGCAACTGCATCTCTCGTTGTTTTGTTAATCCCAAATTGATGTGTGGAGGGACAGGCTGAGTTGATGGGGAGAATTGATAGTTGGGAAAGTTGCCTTGGTGGACCTACGTTACCTGGAGTCGCACTTCTGGAGGCGACCAGAGGCCCGCTCCCAAATCAGGCCTTCTGGTTGCTGCCCTGATTGATCAAACTGTTTGTGACCCCCACCCGCAGACCAGTGTACGCCCCTCAGCCCATTTGATCAGGAACTGTTTTGTCGAGTTCTCTCTTGACGACAGCTAGAGGTTCTCCCTCATGCATGAAGAAAGGGTGTTGAATAGTCGTGGCTCCTTTACGCTAATTGACTTCCCTCACAATATGCTTATCGCTCCCCCTTCTTTTCATTGGAGGTATCCTACAATGTTTGCCAAGCCTCACGTCATATGTAGTGATTTCAGTATACAGGTTTGCGACCAATCACTCTAGAATCTACTAGGTATAAATTATGTTGTATCAATCTTATCTACGTTCCGAAAAGTAGAATTTGAAGGATTTTAAGTGCTTCTAGTAATTTAGATTCTTGACTGGGTTTATATGACCTGTGAAGGTTCTCTGTTTATTTTCAAGCTCTTTAATTTCGCCTACCTTGAAGAAAATCATCATTGGCTTGGCACTCTTGTTTGGAAAGTATTAAGTATCCAACCAATCATTTTCCTCGCAGTTCTGATAACAACATTGTCGCGTTTCTTTAAACGTGAGATCTTCTGGTATTATCACTCCCATGTCTCTCATATTAGACTTACGCTCTACTGAGTGATTTGAGTGTGTCCTGTAGTCCAATCTTGCATTTATTTCCTCAGTCCTTCCTCACTGAACGTCATATTGTTGTCAGTAGCCCACTGTAAGAAAGAAATTACCATGGAGACTTGCCCTTCTTCTGTGGAAGCCTCTCTCTCTCTCTTCTTCTCTTACAGATTCTAGTATCGTCTGCAAAGGAGGATCCCGTTCTATGTTTTATATCCCTGCCTAGGTCAGAATGAGAAACAGAAGTGGGGAGAGTAGTGTACCATAGGGAACAGAACTTTTCACAGTAAGAGCCCCTGATTTCATTCACTTTACTATATTCGTGAGGTTCTGTTTGTCAGGAAATTGAATATTCATCTGCCCATTTCTCCTATTATTTATTTTGCACAATTTTGAAGGGCAATTACCCCATGGTCGCATTTGTCAAAGGCGTTTGCAAAGTCAGTGATCACTACATCTGCATTTTGCTTGTCATCAAATGTGAGGTTTGGTGGGTGATGATGTTAGGTGGGTGTTGAGGTTAGGTGGAAGGGGAGGTTAGGCGGGAATTACATGGATAGAAAATAGGATGGGAGGACAAAAGCTTGGTACGTAGTGCTGCTGAGTGAGTGGGGGTGGAGTGGGTGGGTTGTGAAGGAGGATAAGTGGATGTAGAGGGTTGACAAGAAAGGTGAACTTTTAGTAAGGTTGTGTGGGTAGGTGGAGAGGTTAGAAGGTAGGGAGGGTGGATAGGGCGGAAGGTTTGGTGGTTAAGTGGAGTAAGTGGAGAGGGTGTGTTGACGGGAAGGGTGGACAAACGAGACTGTTATGTGGGTGGAGAGGGATGTGAGTGGAAAGGGTGAGATAGTAGGGAGGATGGGGATGCTGGAAAGAATAAGTGCAGAGTTTTAGAGGGTAGGTACAGTGGGTGGGGCGAAAGGGGTGGGTGAGTGTTGAGTATAGATGACTGGGAAGGTTTCAGGGACAGAGGGAGGGCGGGTGGGTATGGAGTTACAGGTGAGGTTGGCTGGTGGATGGGGAAGGACAACAGGAATAAAAGGCTTGGGGTTGGGAGGGTGGGATGGGTGTTGTCTGTGGGGAAGGTCGTAGTGGTGGCTGGGTGTTCCTGGCCTCCACCATCATGACACTTTTGTCTGCTGTGTTTGGGTAAGGCGACCACACACCGGTGATAGTCCATTGTTATCCAGCATCTGTGCCGTTGTCCCTGCCACTCTCACTACTCCTAATTCACCGCTACTCACACTCTCAGTTCTTCACTGCCATTCCTCTTGTCACTCTTAGCCTACCTTTCTCCGTACCACCTCTTTCATGATCCCAGTTCCCCGTTTCTATACCTGCCACTCTCCTTGTTCTTGTCTCCCTGCCACTCTCCTGGTTCTTGTCTCCCTGCCACTCTCCTTCTTGTCTCCCTGCCACTCTCCTGGTCCTTGTCTCACTGCCACTCTCCTTGTTCTTGTCTCCCTGCCACTCTCCTTGTTCTTGTCTCCCTGCCGCTCTCCTGGTTCTTGTCTCCCTGCCACTCTCCTTGTTCTTGTCTCCCTGCCACTCTCCTTGTTCTTGTCTCCCTGCCACTCTCCTTGTTCTTGTCTTCCTGCCACACTCCTTGTTCTTGTCTCACTGCCACTCTCCTTCTTCTTGTCTCCCCGCCACGCTCCTGGTTCTTGTCTCCCTGCCACTCTCCTTCTTCTTGTCTCCTTACCATTCTCCTTGTCCTTGTCTCCCTGTCACTCTCCTTGTTCTTGTCTCCCTGCCATTCTCCTTGTTCTTGTCTCCCTGCCACTCTCCTTGTTCTTGTCTCCCTGCCACTCTTCTTGTTCTTGTCTCCCTGCCATTCTCCTTGTTCTTGTCTCCCTGCCACTCTCCTTGTTCTTGTCTCCCTTCCACTCTCCTTGTCCTTGTCTCCCTGCCACTCTCCTTGTCCTTGTCTCCCTGCCACTCTCATTGTCCTTGTCTCCCTGCCACTCTCCTTGTCCTTGTCTCCCTGCCACTCCTCTTCTGCCACTTTCCCTGCCACTCTTAACTCTCCCTCTTTAATTACTCAACCATCTTCTTGTTAGCCGTCATGTTTACTCATTTAAATATGCATTTAATTTGCCTCCACCACATCTTCAGTCCACTAGTTTGCCATTCTACACCTGAACACAAATATCTTACTATTGTCGAAACTCATCTGCACAATTTCTCTGTCATCTGCGTCTCCTTGTTCTTACTCCTTTCTTCATAAACTGATTTTTTCCATTTCACACGTCAATTCCTTTGAGTTTCTTAGCCGTCGAGATTTTTTCCTGATTTTTTTTCACTCTTAAGGTCACTGGACTCAGTTCCTATAGTTTTTCCTCATTATTAATTAATCCGAAGGTGCATAGTTTATCCCAAGGTGCACAATGAATCCCAGAGGTGCACAGTTCACCTCTGAATCTTCTCAAGTTTGTGTTCCTGCTGGAATAAGTGTGGACTCCATTTTGATGCTGCTATTCTGTAAATTGAGGCAGAAGTACGTCAGGCATAATGTTGTTAAGATTATATTTAGCCTCCCCAAAAAATTTAATTAGCTTGTCAGCCTTGTATTTGGTACTAATTAAGTGCAGTTAATATGTTCTTCTGTGAGACGTCACAAAGGCGGTCACTGAAATCTTCAGCGTTCTTTTTTCTTTACCTATATTTAAGGAAGGTTCTCTAGCAGTCTGTATTCTGTCAAATTAATAATAATAATAATGTAAAACTCGACTTATATCTGGACTTATGTGTATTATTATTTTAATTTTAACATGACGGAAAATAATCATGGATTCAGGTAAGTAACAGAGAACGACATGGTAAATTATCAGAGAATCTATGAAAAAGAACGGGAGGTATATCACGCATTGTGTTCGTGATATACCTAACTCATATATCGCTTTTTGTGCATATCGTAAATTTATTGGGAAAATATCGATTAGAGGAGGATAGGGGTATAGTCTACAGAAAATTAAAGAGGATGCACACTTATTCAAAGAAGTTCAGATACATGAAAACTAGAGAGGACGAGAGACGATCTGATACAGAATACAGACTGCTAGAGAAGACGGAAAGAAAGAGAATACTGAAGATTTCAATGATCGTTGGTGTGACCGTTTCACTGATCAACATATTAACAACACTGAATTAGTATCAAACTAATTAAATCTCTTTTAGAAAGCTAAAAATAGTCTCTAAGAAAATGATAAACATAATAGGCGATATACTTCTGGTTCAGTTCATAGAATACCAGGATCAAAATGGAGTCCACATCTCTTCCAGCAGGAAGAGATGCTTGAGAACATTCAGAGGTACACGGTTTACTAACTTTATCTGGAGTTTAGTAAGAAATAAGCATGTTTATTCAGGTATACACAAATAAGAACATAGTAAAGAAGGAACACTGCAGCAGGCCTACTGGCCCATGCGAGGCAAGTCCAATTCTCCTACAGGCTTAAGCCAATGCCTTAACCTACTCAGGTCAGGTCACGTCACACAGAGGCAGAGTATGCTGCCTCCCTGCACTTTGTGGTCACTTGTTCCATCATTTCATTTACTGTCTTACCCTCTGGCTCTTTTCCCACTGCACCTCATGCAAGAATCGCCTTCTCAATGAACCACCCACTTTTTTTCCCTCCATCAATTATATGGTTTATCTCGTGTTTCATATGCACATCCGCTGACAAGTCTACTCCCAAATATCTGAACACATTCACTTCCTCCATACGCCCTCCATCCAATCTAATATCCAATTTGTCCTTACCTAGCTCGCTTGATTCCCTCATCACCTTACTCTTGTCTATGTTCACTTTCAACTTTCTTCCTTTACACACCCTCCCAAACTCGCCCGCTAACCTTAGCAGCTTCTCTTCAGAATCTGCCAAAAGCACAGTATCATGAGCAAAAAGTTAGGACGCCAACTCCCATTTTCTATTAGATTCCTCATATTTTAGTCCCACTCTGCCAATTACTTCTTTTACAACTCCATCTACAAATATGTTAAATAATCATGGTGACATCAAGCATCCCTCTCTAAGGCCTACTTATACTGGAAATTAATCACAAATTATATATACTGAGGGATCAGAACAGGAGTCTATTTGCAGGGCTGCATCTAGCAACTATGTTGAGGTAGGCATAAATATTAGCAACTGGGCATCTACATTGCAAAATGAATTATTTGCCATCCTAATAGCACTAAAGTTAACTTATGACACTGAACTTGACTCTTTGATTACTGATTCTCTGTTATCACTGAGAGTACTTAACTCACAAAATGATTCTGACAACACGCTACCTGCCTGGAGTCTACCTGGAGGGTATTCAGGGGGTCAACGCCCCTGCGGTCCGGTTCACGACCAGGCCTCCCGGTGGATCACGTAGTCCAGTATACGAACCACAACCCGGCTGATCAGGCACCGGCTTTAAGTGTCTGTCCAGCTCCCTCTTGAAAGCAGCCAGGGGTCTATTGGTAATTCCCCGTATGCTTGGTGGGAGGCTGTTGAACAGTCTTGGGCCCAGAGCTCTTGTTGTGTTTTCTCTTTGTGTACCAATGGCGCCTCTACTTTTCATTGTGGGTATTTTGCACCGCCTGCCTGGTCTTTTGCTTTTGTAGGAAGTGATTTCTGTGTGCAGATTAGAGACTATTCCTTCTAGGATTTTCCAAGTGTTGATTGTGATGTATCTCTCTCGCCTGCGCTCCACTGAGTACAAATCAAGTGCTTCCAAGTGTTCCAAGTAGTCAAGGTGTTTGACGGAACTTATGTACAGTAAATGTTTTCTGTACATTCTCTAGATCTGAAATTTCACCTGCTTTAAATGGGGATGTTAATGTACAGAAGCCAAGCATATTCCACACCTGTCCTGGGTGTAACACTTTTGTTTTCCACACCTTCACCACACCTAATTCAGTGTTGTGAAACATATCTGTACCACGAGCATAATACACCTGCATTGCTTATCACACACCTGTCTTTGGTAACACACACTTGACAGATATGTCTCACACCTGAGTCGTCTCTCATATTTGTTTAAAGAACCTGACACCTGCTTCACGATCCTCACCGCGGCTGCAAAATATTTGCACACGAGAGTTTGAGAAAGTGACATGGAACCAACTGAATGTACAGTGATAACAGATGGTGTGGAGGAGGAGGAGGTGGGAAGGAGAAGGACGAGGGGAAAGAGGAGGAGGAGGAAGAGAAGAAAATGGAGGGAGAAGGTGATACAACAGCTGTCATCACAACTGAGATTGCAGCTATCAGCACCGCCGAAACTACAGCTGTTAGCCAGCGTCTCGGTGCCAAAATTATCCACCGGGTTGGTCCTCCGTTGACAGGGAGGGAGGGAGGATTTTTTTAAAGAAAGACAAATGAGAAAACACCGAGGGAGCACCAGATGCTGCTACCTTATTCTGTATGATCATTTTAATGTGGGAATATCACCAGTGTGCTTCTGCCCTATTCTATAAAATAGTTCCGTAGTGGGAACATTCACAGTGTGCTGCTACCCTATTCTGAATAGCAAAAAGGCACATTACCGCGACTGGAATAACACACAAATAACCCACACACATAGGAGAGAGAAGCTTGCGACGGCTTCGTACTCTATTCTAAATGACAGATGCAGTGTGGGAACATAGTGTGCTGCTACACTACTCTATATGATAGTTAAATTGTGGGAACACCAGGAGTGTGCTGCAGCTCTGTTCTGTATGAAAGTTACATTGTGGGGACATCAGCAGTGTATAGGTAAGTGGAAGCGTCGATTTTTATGCGTGCTTAAGAATTCCATAAGTGTTACTGAGAACGTGATTAATGGAAAGGTCCCATAATAGGCACCAAATTAGAATGACTGGCAAAATGCGCCAAAATTTCGGTTTTAAAGGCTGCTTAGTAGAAACGAGAACTTTTCCAATCATTTCTCGCCACCGATGATTAGTATGGACGACCTGCAGGAGAAGTAACATTGATTTGGTTAAGCAGTGAGAATGTTCCAAATTAGGCGGTTTTGGGCTGCATTCCCTCTGTGGCTAACTCTCCTACAGCAGAATTCTAACCATCAGCAGACCTTTGCCGATCCTCAAGCAGAACTTTAGAACACCTTATCCCATCGGCTTCAAATTTTAAGCCCCGGTGAACTATAACTATGGGAAGGTTCATTGTCAGTGCCAAACAGGCTGAAGCTATCCCCAGATTTCATTAGTCCCCCCCCCAAAAAGCAACCCCCAAACAAAAATAAGAGTGATACTACTTCAAGAGAAGTCCCCTTAGACCTCTTCCAGCCAGATCACCACCCGCTATACCTTCACTATTTAAAACTTCTTTTTCCGCCATATTCATGAGGCTACTCATGCGTCATTCCCGATTTCAATTTAAACGCCACAACTCTGAAGCCTCTTTTGATCGGCTTCAGCCTTCCAGTACTACTTACAAGTATACTGTTATTGTTATAGAGTAGGTTCCTAATTTGCTAATATTGATTTATTAATGGTATAGCATTATTTTCCATATATTTTCTGAACGGCATTATTTTTTAATATTTTTTGTAAAGAAATAGATGGAAGGTTTTTGGGTGTAGGCTGTGTGGGTGGAAATTTTCAAATTTGCTGATATAGTTAATAAACTAGTAATTACTAGATTCTATGCAGTAAGTGGAGAATGCACCTTCTGCTCTGCTTCAAACTTACTAGTTATGTGATTTTTCTCAAGAAAAACTTTGCCTTGATTTTAGTTTACGTAGGTTTTAATCAGCCAATTAGGTTAAACAAATTGGTTTCAGCCGATATAATTGGAGAATGTCTCGTCTAGTGATATTTAAATCTTAAACGTTATTGACCTTACTTAAAGAAAAGCTTGAATTCATATTATTCATGGTATAAAATTCAAAAAAAAAATTAATTGATTGTATCATATAGAGATTCCAGTATTTTAAGTTCAATGAAGAACTTAGAAAATACGAAATTCTGATTTTCATGCAATAAGTTTGGAGTAATTTTCTAACAACTTCAAATCTAGATTAGTTAGCCTGTTGGTGTAATTTGAGATGTTGATATTTGTGAGATAACTGGAAAATGATTCTTCAGATTGGTTTTATACTTTCAAATCAGGGTTTTCTCAGTAGTTTTGAGCTGCTAAGGTCCTAATTTGCCAGTTTAATTAAAGAAAATAGGTCTCCATGAGATAATTAGTGAATGTCTCTTCTGATTCGCATCAAATCTTCATTGTTAATATTTAACTGCATTAGAAATTCATGTAGGCCTACGAAGGCAAAAGACTAGGTAGACAGTGCAACATACTTGCAATAAAAAGCAGGGGTGCCATGTGTACGCTAACATAAAATGAAATAAGTGTCTGGGACCCAAGACTGTTAAACAGCCTCCCGTCATTCACAAGAGGAATTACCAATAGACCCCAGGACACATACTTCAAGTCAGTGCCCGATCAATCGCGTTGTGGTTCATATGTAGATTTACGTGTGCGACCAGCAGTAACAGCCTGGTTGATCAGACCCTGATCCACTAGTGGGTCTGGTCGAGGACCGAGCCGCGGGGGCGCTGATCCCCGAACAAGCTCCAAGTAGACTCCTGGTAGCACCTGTGTCGAAGTTTGGGCCCAACCATACACTCTTTTTTTGCCTTTCTGCTAAGTCTGCTTGCCATTCAGTGGAGACGACCTGTTGCTTGGAAAAGGGCTCATGATCCAGGAAAATTGGAGCTATCTTCCCATTCTTTTTATATATACTTGATTGCCCCTCTTCTCCCTCTGTCATTCCTCAGCTGTTGACACCATTAACAAGTGTTCATAAGACGCGCTGTCTAAAAATCACTCGGTGGTGAAAGTGATTTTTAGACTTGTTGAATTGCCATTAACCCTTATAGGCCTAAGGCTTTCCAATGAATTTAATCTTAAAAATAGATCATGTACTACAGTGACTTATTCCCTTCTCTTTCTATTCACACTGACCATCAATCTATTATTCACAATATTTAACTTCAATATGCACCTTAATGTACTTGCATTCAGCTTTCTTTTATCACACGCTCTTCCAAGCTCTTCCTCCATGCTTTCCTGCTACGTGTTGCACCGTAGCCTTTTGTCATCTGCAAACAACTGTAACAATTTCGACTTTATTCCAAATTTATAATATTTTTAAGATCGTCTCCCCTGCCCTGTCAAGACTCAAGTATTCACCTATCTCTCACCCTCGCCAAAAAAAAAAAAAAAAGAGACATGAAAAACACGTGAAACAACTATTGCTACAATACACATAATTGTCCAAGACTCTCATTTACTGGATAACATTTCTATTCTTTCCTATGAGCCAAACCCTGTGACTCAACACTCTACATAAAAAGCTTTTATTGCCATCAACAGCTTACCACCTACTTTAAACATTTGTAATCTTGGCACTTCGTCCACCATTCCTTTCTAAACAGTTTGTAAAATGCAAGAATGGCTCTTGTTCCTTATATATGTAATGCTAACTTTGTGCCTCAATGGAATAACTTAATTCACGCATTCCTTTGCCTGATTTAAAATCTATTCTTCTCTGTGCTATACTAATGTTTATTTTGTTTCCAGTTGCACTAACATTTGCAGTTTTGTTGTACCCTTAAAAGCATATTTTATGTATTTACAGGGAAGCACTAGGCCCCTTAAGGAAGGAATTACTGTAGATAAGGTTCTCAGGACGGATTTTGAGATTGTGATATTAAATTAATACAACTTCCATGAAAGGAGTGTGGCACTTGAACCTTGTGTTGCAACACTTTTTTGACTATATTTCCTAGCCCTTCGCGTCACCTCGCCAGATTCCTTGAGGACCATGAATGTTACGAGAAATGCATTAATACCTCACAAATACAAACGGGAATATCAATGCCAAGAGAATTTACGACCTTTGAGCTGGCGTCCTGGGAGAGGCCTGGACGACTAGATTAAATACTGAAGCAAACAGCAGAGAAAATTAGTTAGAATTACTAGGATGAATTAAAGTACAATTAGATATGAAAGGAAACATCACTCGAAAATTTTTTTTACCAAATTTCCTCGAGTACTCGGACACACTGAAATTCTGTTACACAGACAGAGGCAGTAGAGGAAGTTGCTCCTCCCAAAAAACATCTCTTCCGTGCTCATGTACATTTCAATCAAACTTCTTCCTATTTCTCATATATCAATTTTTTCCTAAAATTAAAGAACAAGGAAGAAAGACTTTTATCAGCAACTTCACTGGGTTTTAAGTTAAATGTTGAAGTATTGATCATGCTACTGTATCTGTATGCAACGCTAATGCTCACTTCTTAACATAGGTCTTTCATTTCTTTCAACTTTCCATCAGATAGAACTATAAACATTTATTAACATCTTTACATATAAGAGTAGAAAGATTTTTAGGCATCAGAATGAACTTCTGTTTTCCAGGCCAATATTTTCCAGCCTTGTATGTGACGACTGCTTTCCAATTCTGCAAATTTCAGCTGTGTGCCATCTAACTCTTTACTTCCCATCTCTGTATTTTTCAGCTCTGTACTATCCAGCTCTATACATTTCAGCTCTGTACCTTCTATCTTTGGTCCCTGGAACTAAGAACATTGTAGCTCTCTACCTTCCAACTTTAAACTTCCAAATTCTGAACCATCCACCTGTACCTTTCACTGCACTTTCCAATTCTGTATCTTCCAGTCTGTACCTTCCAGTCCTGTACCTTCCAGTCCTGTACCTTCTTGTCCTGTATCTTCCAGTTCTGTACCTTCCAGTCCTGTACCTTCCAGTCCTGTACCTTCCAGCTCTGTACCTTCCAGCTCTGCACCTTCCAGCTCTGCATCTTCCAGTTCTGCATCTTCCAGCTCTGTACCTTCTAGCTCTGTACCTTGCATCTCTGTACCTTCCACCTTTTTACCTTCCACCTCTGTACCTTCCACCTCTGCACCTTCCACCTCTGTACCTTCCACCTCTGTACCTTCCACCTCTGTACCTTCCACCTCTGTACCTTCCACCTCTGCACCTTCCACCTCTGTACCTTCCACCTCTGTACCTTCCACCTCTGTACCTTCCACCTCTGTACCTTCCACCTTCCTGCGTGGCACATTTGATGTTTCCTCGTGGCAGAAACATTTCTGGTATGCCTTCCAACATTTGCATTCGCCTCCACATGATTTCTTTCCTTTACTGCCTCCATCAGCATTTTTCTTCCTCTCATTATTTCTCTCTTTCTATGCACATTTTTTCTTTACCTTTTTTATCACCTTCTCTCCTCCTGCAGCTGGTCATGTGTACCCCAACATTTTTCTTCCATTTTTTACTCATTTTTTTGTTCATTGATTATATTGGAAGCTCAGCACATCTTCCCAATGTTGCTTAGTAATGACTTCTTGTCAGCCATCTTGACCTGTTGTCAGCTCTCTTGATCATTTGTCAGCTCCGGTGGACTCTTGTCAGTTCTCGTGACCTCTTATTAGTTCTCGTGACCTCTTGTCAGTCCTCGTGACCTTTTGTCATTGCTCGTGACCTCTTGCCAGTTCTCGTGAGTTTTTGTTAGACGTCCTTGTGACGTCTTCTCACCTCCCGTGACCCCTTGTCAGCATTCATCGCTTCTTGACAGCCCTCGTGGCTTCTTGTCAGTCCTCGTGACCTCTTGTCTGTCCTCGTGACCTGTTGTCAGCCCTCGTGACCTCTTGCCAGCTATCATGACCTCTTGTCAGTTATCATGACCTCTTGTCACCCATCATGGCCACTTGTCAGCTATTATGACCTCTTGTCAGCCATCATGACCTCTTGTCAGCCATCATGACCTCTTCCTTCTCAGTGTTCATCATGTAAGACTCAGCTGTCAGCATTCAACACCAGATATTCTAATGTCAGCGCAGAGCACCAGACACCCCGCTGTCATCAGGAAACATTCAGCTGTCACAGCGTACAAAGACAGCCCCAGGCGACCACTCCTGACCCTCCCTCCCATCACTCATGACCCTTCCCTCCTATCACTCCTGACCCTCCCTCCCAATACTCCAGACCTTCCCTTTCATTACTCCTGATCCTCCCTCCCATCACTCGTGACCCTCCCTCCCATCACTCCTGACCTTCCCTCCCATCACTCCTGACCCCTCCCTCCAATCACTCCTGACCCTCCCTCCCATCACTCCTGGCCTTCCCTCCCATCACTCCTGACCCTCCCTCCCATCACCCATGACCTTCCCTCCCATTACTCCTGACCCTCCCTCCCAATACTCCAGACCTTCCCTTTCATTACTCCTGATCCTCCCTCCCATCACTCCTGACCCTCCCTCTCATCACTCCTGACCTTCCCTCCCATCACTCCTGATCCCTCCCTCCCATCACACCTGACCCTCCCTCCCATCACTCCTGGCCTTCCCTCCCATCACTCCTGACCCTCCCTCTCATCACTCCTGACCTTCCCTCCCATCACTCCTGACCCTCCCTCCCATCACCCATGACCTTCCCTCCCATTACTCCTGACCCTCCCTCCCAATACTCCAGACCTTCCCTTTCATTACTCCTGACCTTCCCTCCCATCCCTCCTGACCCTCCCTCTCATCACTCCTGACCCCTCCCTCCCATCACTCCTGACCCTCCCTCCCATCACCCCTGATCTTCCCTCCCATTAATCTTGACCCTCCTCTCATCACTCCTGTACTTTCCTCCCATCACTCCTGACCCTCAATCGCATCGCTCCAGACCTTCCCTTCCATTACTCCTGACCCTCCCTCCCATCACTCCTGACCTTCCCTCCCATCACTCCTGACCTTCCCTCTCATCACTCCTGAATCTCCCTCCCATCACTCCTGACCCTCCCTCCCATCACTCCTGACCCTCCCTCCTATCACTCCTGAACTTCCCTCCCATCACTCCTGATCTTCCCTCCCATCACTCCTGACCTTCCCTCCCATCACTCCTGGCCCTTCCTCCCATCACTCCTGACTTTCCCTCCCATCACTCCTGAACTTCCTCCCATCACTCCTGATCTTCCCTCCCACCACTCCTGATCTTCCCTCCCATCACTCCTGACCCTCACTCGTATCACACCTGACCCTCCCTCCCATCACTCCTGACCTTTCTTCCCATCACTCCTGTCCCTCCCTCCCATCACTCCTGACCCTCCCTCCCATCACTCCTGACCTTCCCTACCATCACTCCTGACCCTCCCTCCCATCACTCCTGACCCTCCCTCCCATCACTCCTTACCTTCCCTCCCATCACTCCTGACCTTCCCTCCCATCATTCCTGACCCTCCCTCCCATCACTCCTGACTTTCCCTCCCATCACTCCTGATCTTCCCTCCCATCACTCTTGACCCTCCTACCATCACTCCTGATCCTCCCTCCCATCACTTCTGACCCTCCCTCCCATCACTCCTGACCCTCCTACCATCACTCCTGATCCTCCCTCCCATCACTTCTGACCCTCCCTCCCATCACTCCTGACCCTCCCTCCCATCAGTCCTGACCTTCCCTCCCATCACTCCTGACCCTTCCCTCCCATCACTTCTGACCCTCCTTCCCATCACTCCTCACCCTCCCTCCCATCACTCCTGACCCTCCCTCCCATCACTCCTCACCCTCCCTCCCATCACTCCTGACCCTTACCTCCAATCACTCCTGACCTTCCCTCCCATCACTATCAACCATTCCTCCTTCCTACCCCAAGACAACATATCGACTTCCTCCGCCTTCCCAATCCTCTCCTCTCCCAGGTCATAGCGTCTTTGCTCACACACACACACACACACACACACACACACACACACACACACACACACACACACACACACACACACACACACACACACACACACACACACACACACACACACACACCAAAGGAAAAACTGTGACCTAGCTAGAGATTGTAAATGATTTCAGTCATAAGAAAACAGACTAGGAGAAGTGGGAGGCACAGGGAGAGCCAGAATTGTGGAGAGTAAAAGTGATAGAGGCAGTAATGGAAATTTTGATGACCAGCCGTGCTACGGAAGCCACAAAAGTGAAGGCAGGAGATGAATCTTCTTGAACTCGCTCGCTTTTTACTTTAAGTGAATCTGACATAGAAGAAACTAAATACTGGTTGCTACTACGAGTTAGTGACCACAAATGATCGGCAGAAAAATGGAATTTATGACGACGTTTCAGTCCAAGACAGACCGAAACGTCGGGTTATTAGTGCGTTGTTCCAGTCACGGTATTGTGCCGTTTTATTCTTTGTAGAGGAAGAGGTACAGATAATAAACCAATTCACATAAGACGGGGAGATGAAGGATGAGAGATTTTTCTAAATGGAATCCAGTGTGACATGTAATTTACCAGACAAACGCAGCAGAGGATCGAACACCTTGCCAGGAAATGTCTAGAGGCAGCAGCAACGTTCGTGTCTAACGGGAGGTGTGAGCAACCCAGATGCAGAGAGAAAGAGCCCTTGTGATAAACAGAGACGCGGAGAGGCCAAAGGAAGGAGCGGAAGAGAATTGGAAAATTATAGAACCGAGGACAACGGAGGATAGGGAGGTAAGAAGAATTGCAAAGGTGACTAAAAGCTCCAGCTGCGGGTCACCATATGGCTAAGACCCGCGACAGGAAATGTTCTGTTTCCTGACAAACCTTACCTAACCTAACCTTGCACTGAGGTCCGGCGATCGATACCCCGGTACGGCTGCAAAATATTAGGATGTGTTCCATAGGACACCTGCTGTCCATGCTCACCCATCAGTAAAATTGGTACCTGGGTGTTAGTCTACTGGTGTGGGTCGCATCCTGGTGCAAAAGTTACCTAATTTGCAGGAAGTGATCTGCATAACAAGCGGCTTTCTATATAGTATGTCAATGGTGGCAGATAGGCCTGTATACCTTGTACATGTACTTGTAGAAATAAAGATATTATTATTATTATTTTTATTACAATAATAATTATAATAATAATAATAATAATAATAATAATAATAATAATAATAATAATAATAATAATAATGATAATTATTATTATTATTATTATTATTATTATTATTATTATTATTATTATTATTATTATTATTATTAAGAAATGATTATGTTCGTAGCTAAAATGAGAAAAATATTAACGAAATAGTATAGAGACAGTGTAGAGGTACAAAGTGCAAGAAAGGTTAAACAAGTGGTGATTGGAGATCAACCCAACCAAATGGAAAGTCAGGAAAAGAGGGAATTGAGATGGAAAGGCTACTAGACGCGGAATACGTCTTGCTAATCGAGAAACTGCAAAACAGAGGAGAATTTTGGGGTGAACATCACACCCAACACATCACCATAGATGTATGTAAATGAACTAACATCTGCAGTTTTTTCAAGGTTAGGTACTCTCACAACTGCCTTCAGAAAAACCTCGAAAAAAAATATTTCAGAACTCTCTGCGTGACATATGTTAGGCCTATGGAATAAGCAAAGCCTATAATGCCATTAACATTCCAGTGTGGTTAACCCTCCAGTATCATGAACCTTCCAGTGTGGTGAATCCCTAATGTTATGATTTCCCCAGTAATATAAACCCTCCAGTAACGAAAACCCTGTCTAGTCGTGAATCCTCCAGTGTCGTGAACCCTTCAGTGTTTTAAACCCTCCAGTGTTTTGAACCCTCCATTGTCATGAACCCGTCTTTGTTGTGAATCCTTCAGTGTCATGAACCTTCCAATGTCGTTAACCCTCCGGTGTCATGAACACTCTAGTATCGTAAACCCTTCGCTACCATAATCTATAGATGCCGTTATCCCTATGGTGCCATGAACCCACTGGTGTTATGAACCCACTGATGTCATGAACCCAAAGGTGTCATGAAGCCAGAGGTGTCATAAACCCACTGGTATCATGAACTATCTGGTGTCATGAACCCGCCGGCATCGTGAACCCGCCAGCATCGTGAACCCTCTCTGCCATAAAATCTGACCTAAGAGAAATACAAATTACTGAAGACATTCCTCTGGGGAGAGAAGTGCTGTCAGCAGCCCGGCGATAAAAAATAAAGGCAGGTCAAAAGTTCATTACTTCATAATGGTGAAAGTTGTAAAGAAATAAAAAGCGGAACGCAGCCGGTCCTGAAAGAGACCAACTTCTCTGCCCAGGAAGTTAGACTGGCTGGCATCTGGACATCGTCTGGCAACAGCTGGCCAAGACTTCTCTGACCGGATGGAAATGTTTTAAGGTCAAGAGCTTAGTCGTGTGTGATGCTGCCCACCGTTTGCCGTTACACTCACCAAAAAAGAGACTGAGAGCTCCAAAAGTCAGTTTTACCATGTTGACTTTTGTAGTTATGTTACTCGTTATTCAGCTTAATGTATCCTGAGTTGTTGGAACTGGCCATGGGATGTTCAGTGTCACTTCTGATACCAAGGTTTTACTGAACTGTCAGTGTTTTAAAGATGGAGGAGTTATGATGTTAGACTGTGATGTGTGGTGACAGTTGTGATGTGTGGTGACAGCTGTGATGTATGGTGACAGCTGTGATGTATGGTGACAGCTGTGATGTGTGATACCAGCTGTAATGAGGTAATAGTAGCAGCTGATGAGTGTTGACAACAGTAACATGCATACCTGGAGTATACCTGGAGAGGGTTTCAGGGGTCAACGCCCCCGCGGCCCGGTTAGTCACCAAGCCTCATGGTGGATCAGGGCCTGATCAACCAGGCTGTTATTGTTGGACGCACGCAACCCATAAGTACGAACCACAGCCCGGCTGGTCAAGTACTGACTTTAGGTGCCTGTCCAGTGCCTTCTTGAAGACAACCTTATGTATTCCGGAAGGCAGATGAACAGTCTTGGGCCCCTGACACTTATTGTGTTGTCTCTCAGTGTACTCGTAGAGCCCCTGCTTTTCATTGGGGGAATGTTGCATCTTCTGTCGAGTCTTTTGCTTTCATAGGGAGTGATTTTTATGTGCAAGTTTGGTACTAATTCCTCTAGGATTTTCCAAGTGTATATAATCATGTATGTCTCCTGCCTGCGTACTAGTGAGTACAGGTTTAGCAACTTCAAGCGCTCCCAGTAACTGAGGTGTTTTATCGCAGCTATGTGTACCGTGAAGGTTCTCTGTACACTTTCTAGGTCAGCATTTTCGCCTGCCTTGAAAGATGCTGTTAGTGTGCAGCAATATTCCAGCCTAGATAGAACTAGTGACCTGAAGAGTGTCACCATGGGCTTGGCATCCCTAGTTTTGAAGGTTCTCATTATCCATCCTGTCATTTTTCTAGCAGATGCGATTGATACAATGTTATGGTCTTTGAAGGTGAGATCCTTCGACATGATCACTCCCAGGTCTTTTGCATTAGTTTTTCGCTCTATTGTGTGGTTGGAATTTGTTTTATACTCCGATATAGTTTTAATTTCCTCAAGTTTTCCATATCAGAGTAATTGAAATTTCTCATCATTGAACTTCATATTGATTTCTGCGGCCCAGTGAGGTGACATTTGTGATGCGTGGTCACGTGGCTAACAGAGAGAGAAATATACCAACTGGTGTAGTGGCACCAGATCGTGTAGTGACACCATTTAGTGTAGTGCCACCAGCTGGCGTAGCGGCACTAGCCGATATAATGGTTGTCGTCTTTCCTAATTATCCTCCGTATCATTCGTGCCATCTCTTTTTGGCTTTTTCCCTAAGCATCACATATCCTCTTATCCTAACCGTCTTTTCCTCACCGAAACTCAAGCCTCCACTAGCTTATCCGCTGATCCTTTTTCCTATTTTCCATTTCACCTTTTTCCAAGATGGCATCCACCTGTTGTCAGTGTAATTTTCCACTGTCATTCGTCTCTCCAGTCTTATGTCATCAATCATTGATGTTTATTTACTCTATATTGGTATCTTCTTAGTTATTGTGTTTATTTGTGCCCGTCGCTTTTGTTAATTCTTCTTTCTTTTTAATGAAAATGAGTAATTTTCCCTTGAGTTCCGAAGTCTTCTCTTCGGAAGCTTAGGAAAAACTTTAATTTTCTTCCACATGTCAGCAGGTTTATAGAGAGGATCTTACTGTGTCACTGTTATTACTGAGGAATATTACTGTGTCACTGTTATTACTGAGGAATATTACTGTGTCACTGTTATTACTGAGGAATATTACTGTGTCACTGTTATTACTGAGGAATATTACTGTGTCACTGTTATTACTGAGGAATATTACTGTGTCACTGTTATTACTGAGGAATATTACTGTGTCACTGTTATTACTGAGGAATATTACTGTGTCACTGTTATTACTGAGGAATATTACTGTGTCACTGTTATTGCTGAGGAATATTACTGTGTCACTGTTATTACTGAGGAATATTACTGTGTCACTGTTATTACTGAGGAATATTACTGTGTCACTGTTATTGCTGAGGAATATTACTGTGTCACTGTTATTACTGAGGAATATTACTGTGTCACTGTTATTACTGAGGAATATTACTGTGTCACTGTTATTACTGAGGAATATTACTGTGTCACTGTTATTACGGAGGAATATTACTGTGTCACTGTTATTACTGAGGAATATTACTGTGTCACTGTTATTACTGAGGAATATTACTGTGTCACTGTTATTACTGAGGAATATTACTGTGTCACTGCTCTTACTGAGGAATATTACTGTGTAACTGTTATTACTGAGGAATATTACTGTGTCACTGTTATTACTGAGGAATATTACTGTGTCACTGTTATTACTGAAGAATATTACTGTGTCACTGTTATTACTGAGGAATATTACTGTGTAACTGTTATTGCTGAGGAATATTACTGTGTCACTGTTATTACTGAGGAATATTACTGTGTAACTGTTATTGCTGAGGAATATTACTGTGTCACTGTTATTACTGAGGAATATTACTGTGTCACTGTTATTACTGAGGAATATTACTGTGTCACTGTTATTACTGAGGAATATTACTGTGTCACTGTTATTACTGAGGAATATTACTGTGTCACTGTTATTACTGAGGAATATTACTGTGTCACTGTTATTACTGAGGAATATTACTGTGTCACTGCTCTTACTGAGGAATATTACTGTGTAACTGTTATTACTGAGGAATATTACTGTGTCACTGTTATTACTGAGGAATATTACTGTGTCATTGTTATTACTGAAGAATATTACTGTGTCACTGTTATTACTGAGGAATATTACTGTGTCACTGTTATTACTGAAGAATATTACTGTGTCACTGTTATTACTGAGGAATATTACTGTGTCACTGTTATTACTGAGGAATATTACTGCGTCACTGTTATTACTGAGGAATATTACTGTGTCACTGTTATTACTGAGGAATATAACTGTCACCGTTATTGCTGAGGAATACTACTGTGTCACTGTTATTACTGAGGAATATTACTGCGTCACTGCTATTACTGAGGAATATTACTGCGTCACTGTTATTACTGAGGAATATTACTGTGTCACTGTTATTACTGAGGAATATTACTGCGTCACTGTTATTACTGAGGAATATTACTGTGTCACTGTTATTACTTAGGAATATTACTGTGTCACTGTTATTACTGAGGAATATTACTGTGTCACTGTTATTACTGAGGAATATTACTGTGTCACTGTTATTACTGAGGAATATTTTTGTGTCACTGTTATTACTGAGGAATATTACTGCGTCGCTGTTGTTACTGAGGAATATTACTGTGTCGCTGTTATTACTTAGGAATATTACTGTGTCACTGTTATTACTGAGGAATATTACTGTGTCATTGTTATTACTGAGGAATATTACTGTGTCACTGTTATTACTGAAGAATATTACTTTGTCACTGTTATTACTGAAGAATATTACTGTGTCACTGTTATTACTGAGGAATATTACTTTGTCGCTGTTATTGCTGAGGAATATTACTGTGTCACTGTTATTACTGAGGAATATTACTGTGTCACTGTTATTACTGAGGAATAATACTGTGTCACTGTTATTACTGAAGAATATTACTGTGTCACTGTTGTTACTGAGGAATATTACTTTATCGCTGTTATTGCTGAGGAATATTACTGTGTCGCTGTTATTACTGAGGAATATTACTGTGTCACTGTTATTACTGAGGAATATTACTGTGTCACCTTTATTGCTGAGGAATACTACTGTGTCACTGTTATTACTGAGGAATATTACTGCGTCACTGCTATTACTGAGGAATATTACTGCGTCACTGTTATTACTGAGGAATATTATTGTGTCACTGTTATTACTGAGGAATATTACTGCGTCACTGTTATTACTGAGGAATATTACTGTGTCACTGTTATTACTTAGGAATATTACTGTGTCACTGTTATTACTGAGGAATATTACTGTGTCACTGTTATTGCTGAGGAATATTACTGCGTCGCTGTTATTACTGAGGAATATTACTGTGTCGCTGTTATTACTGAGGAATATTACTGTGTCACTGTTATTACTGAGGAATATTACTGCGTCACTGTTATTACTGAGGAATATTACTGTGTCACTGTTATTACTGAGGAATATTACTGCGTCACTGTTATTACTGAGGAATATTGCTGTGTCACTGTTATTACTGAGGAATATTACTGTGTCACTGCTCTTACTGAGGAATATTACTGTGTCACTGTTATTACTGAGGAATATTACTGTGTCACTGTTATTACTGAGGAATATTACTGTGTCACTGTTATTACTGAGGAATATTACTGTGTCACTGTTATTACTGAGGAATATTACTGTGTCACTGTTATTACTGAGGAATATTACTGTGTCACTGTTATTACTGAGGAATATTACTGTGTCACTGTTATTACTGAGGAATATTACTGTGTCACTGTTATTACTGAAGAATATTACTGTGTCACTGCTCTTACTGAGGAATATTGCTGTGTCACTGTTATTACTGAGGAATATTGCTTTGTCACTGTTATTACTGAGGAATATTACTGTGTCACTGTTATTACTGATTTGGGCAGCTTATTCATCTTTCTACATGTGTGCAATACACATTAAATACCCAAACAATCAATCATCCACCTTCCGCTGTCTCAGAACTTTCACACTGCAACTTCATCCCATTATCTTCATCTAATTGCAATCTCGACCTTGAGCTTCAAACTTCCCTTAGGCAATTCAGCTTTTTTTTTTTTTTTTTTTTTTGACGTGGAGTGACACTTATCTGCTGTCATGTGTGTAAAGATCACCTCTTGTTAAATATTTACTCATGTAACCATAGTTTGTTCCTGTTTTAAAAATCACACATTAGCAAATTGGGATCATAAGACACCGGCAGCTGTTCCTTTGCATAGTAATCATTCCATAATTATGTAATAGATTATACGGACTTTCTTCGCTCTACTTCTAAATGTAGATTTTTTCTAAATAAAATTATTTGTACTGTTCTTTTTAACTGTAAATGCAACCATTGCTTTATCTCTAAAATATCACGCAGTTATCCTGCCAATCATTTATTAGATTTCTTTTACCTTATTACCTGGAGTTTACCTGGAGAGAGTTCCGGGGGTCAACGCCCCCGCGGCCCGGTCTGAGACCAGGCCTCCTGGTGGATCAGAGCCTGATCAACCAGGCTGTTGCTGCTGGCTGCACGCAAACCAACATACGAGCCACAGCCCGGCTGATCCGGAACTGACTTTACAAGGATTTGATGTGGTTTGATGCAACACTTTATATGTGTATGTGACAATAGATGATAAGCAATGTGACATTACCTGGTGTTGTATGTGACACCAGGTAACGCACTCTCTGGCATCATTCTGTGATTAGTTAGTTTAATATGTTTATTACGCACCTCATACCCATCCTGTGGGCGGTACATAATGGGTCCAGGAACTGGACCCCAAAGGTTTGATAGCTGAACTAGTTACAAAGGTAATGAACTCCAGGTAGATCTGGTGACAATCCTGGCAAGTTACAAAGCTAATGAACCATCTACACTCCTATACATGATTACAATCATGAAAAAATTACAAAGTAATGAGCATCGACACGTCTATATCCGGTCACAAATGTAATGAGTCATCAGTACAAATATTAAGTGGGTCATACACCCACACGAGCGCACACACACACAGTGGGTGAGACGGCTTGTTCGTGTAGAACGGAGCTAGCACGCGTGGAAGTGGCTAGAATATTCAGCAGGAATGTTTGTGGAGTATGAGATCAAAGTAGTTGGAGACGAGTGGTCTTTGGGATGTGACATGCTGCTAGAGTATGAGCGTAGCGGAGGTATTCAGGGAAGCCAGCTGTTCAGACATTAATTTTGAACGTAGGAAGGCAGCATCCTGCATATTAAAAATCTGGTTCAGAAGTATGGTGCGTCATCACTGAATCGTGATATCTGTACCTTCATGGAAAGTCAGGTAGGATGCGAGTGACGGTGAGTTCTCCTCGTTGGTTCATCTTAAATTGATGTGAAACAGGTAATGTGTTAAAAACTTTGCAAAATACTGTGCCCGATGCTTTCTAATGCTGATACTGTTTGTACAACCACAATTGGTGTTGGTATTGCTGGGGCTGTTGTTAATGTTGCTGGGGATGTTGTTAATGTTGCTGGGGCTGTTGTTAACGTTGCTACTGCTGTTTTTTTTTGTTGATGATGCTAACGTTGCTTCTTGATGTTGGTAATGTTGTTGTTAATTATGCTAAAGTTGCTAGTGTTCTATTAATTTCCATTAACATCATTATCCAACACTTTATTATTTGAAGTCGCCTAACACCAGGTATCTATTTTCGTCGCTAGGTGGGCAGCAAGGGTTTAAAAATAAGTTGCCCTTATACTTCTCCATGCCAGGGAAAAACACCGACGCTTTGTTGACATATATCACCTTTGTCACCACTGATGACTCCCTCGCTATTGTAGATGCATTGAGAGTCCAACGTAAAGACGCAAACTTGTTCACCTGTGATTAGATTCTCGGTGAAAGGAGGTGAAAACCTGCGAATCAAACCGTCTATGCCTGTGAAGGACTTATAATAATAATATACTTATTTCTACACGTACATATACAAGGTATACAGATCTAGATGACATCAATGACAAACTACTAAATCAATGCTTCAGAGAACCGAAATGTTGATAAATTAGACACATGTGTAACTCTTGGGTATCTTTATTGAGGAAATGTTTCGCCACACTGTGGCTTCATCAGTCCATAGAAAGGAGAATCTTGAAGAACAGGAGGAGATTGAGGTAATCAGTGTCCCTCAGCCTTGAGTCGATGTGGTCAGTGCATCAATCTATTCAAGATTGATGGACTGACCACATCGACTCAAGGTTGAGGGACTGATTATCTCACTCTCCTCCTGTTCTTCAAGATTTACCATAACAGAGAAAAAGAAACTTGGAATTGTTGGCATCCCTGCCTTAACTTGAGAATGACTCATGCGATCGGCTTTCAATTTCACCACTGGCTCGAGCTCTTCTCTTGTGCCATAAGTCTCAATTTGCCAATTTCTATAAATAATTAGTAATGTTAATTTACATACAATAACTGAAGAATGCTTCTCCTTATTAGCTTCAATGCAATAAAAACGAAGCATTGGAGAATGATGCCTCATAAATTTAATCCAAATAGGTACAAATTTGAAATTTTTCTGATAGCTATAAAAGTCACATCAGTCACCGGGGAATGCCTTCCTTGATCGTATTCAAACTTTTACTATTAGTGGGCTTTATTAAAGAAACCTTATTACCCATTTTAAGCTGTGTAAATATCAATTTGCCAATTTTATTAAGTAAATTGTCTCAAATGCAATACCAAAAACAAAAGCCTCTTCTCATTTGGCTTCAAATCCTAAATGCTGGTGTATTATTAATAGACTTTTTTATACAAATTTTTGGGCTGTGTGGGTGTCACGTTGTCAATTTTACCCAATTTTGTCAAACTGAATTTATTTTTTCAGAACTGAAAGTCCGTGGGCGACCTTCGTAAAATGTTGCACTGGGCATTCCAAAATTTTGTTTCCGTGTGAAAGCTGAAGACAGTCTCCTCTGATAGGCCTCAAAATTTCCTGGTATATCCTACTTAGAAGAAGGTTGTGTTTGCTATATGGGTGTATTTGCTATATGGGTGTATTCGTTACCTGGGTGCATTTGTTACCCGGGTGCATTTGCTACCTCGGTGTATTTGCTACTTATAATCTCTAAAAGGGATAGTATTGTTTTGTATTATTACGTTATTTTGCCTTAATGCTGGAGAGTGGCTCTTGATCCAAGGAATCAGACTTATCTTCCCTTTCTTGGGTCGAATTTAAATGCCTCGCATTCCAAAAGCGCTATGAGAGTCATACGGGTTTAACAGTTTTCTCTATTTAAAAATATGGCAATTCTGAATCGCATCAATCTTCAATGGTTGATGCATCGTTTGAAATGGATGAAATGTTTCATGCCCTGAGACTGCGTAGGCACCAAAAATTTTGGTCAGGCAGTGCATGACAAGTGGGGTGTGGCTTGACGGATGTCAGACAGTGCATGACAAGTGGGGTGTGGCTTGACGGATGTCAGACAGTGCATGACAAGTGGGGTGTGGCTTGACGGATGTCAGGCAGCGCATGACAAGTGGGATGTGGCTTGATGGATGTCAGACAGTGCATGACAAGTGGGATGTGGCTTGACGGATGTCAGACAGTGCATGACAAGTGGGATGTGGCTTGATGGATGTCAGACAGTGCATGACAAGTGGGGTGTGGCTTGACGGATGTCAGACAGTGCATGACAAGTGGGGTGCGTGGTATGGGGATCCCTGTCAGTGCATGACAAGTAAACTGCCCGGCTTAGGGACGCCAGTTTATGCAAGACTGCCAACAAATGTAATTTTCTCGTCGGTTTAACTACCAAAACAAACATTTATGTTCCGTTCCCCAGTGACAATTATTTTTCGTGTTGTGTAATGGCTTTTTTGAAAGATAAATTGACCTACCAATGTTTCAGCTGTATCGCCATTACAGCAGCTGTAAAATTTACTGTGCAAATCTTTCATGAACCAGGTGTTTTATGCGGGTACAACGCTCTCTCTCTCTCTCTCCCACTCACACACACACAGGCACCCAATCTACTCTCCCATTCACCTATCCACACAACAACATCACCCCGCCTACACATACTACCATACCCACCCACTCGACCATCCATACACTGAGTCACCAGCCTTGTCTCCAGCCCAACCATACACTCCACTAGTCACCCACTCCTTTCTTGCTATCACTTATACAACCGTTCTCTCTCACACTCACACACATATGCACAAACAACACTTTCCCCACATACCCATACACACACACACACACACACACACACACACACACACACACACACACACACACACACACACACACACACACACACTCACACACACACACACACTAAACACAGAGAGAAGATTGGCAAGTTAGGAGTGCGAGAAGCCAGTCTTCAGAAAAGGGAACTTTGCAGGAACGAGGAAATTCTTGAATGCAGTTCAGAGGGAAAGGAAACCGGAAGGAAAGTGAGTGGATGAGATGCTGGATCACGTAGCTGAGAAGTGCCAGGAGGCAGGGGGAAACTTCATACCTAAATGAAAGGAAAACGGGAAAGACAAACAGAGGGAAAGACAAACAGAGGCAAAACAGTGAAGCATTACAGCTTTGAAAAACTATAGACGAGAACAGAGAAGGGAGCAAATTAGACACAAATGAATACTCCAGGGTGAGGAGAAACACAGAGTGACAATTTAGGAATTACTTTGCAGTCAAATTTAAGAAGCGTTTCCAAACGAGGTTCATTCATGCATACGGGCGCCTGGCAAACCTACGGATAGCGTTCCGATACCTCAGTAAGGATTCGTTTAAGACTCTGTATACCATCTACGTCAGGCCCATACTGGAGTATGCAGCATCAGTTTGGAATCCACACCTAGTCAAGCACGTCAAGAAATTAGAGAAAGTGCAAAGGTTTGCAACAAGACTAGTCCCAGAGCTACGGGGATTGTCCTATGAAGAAAGGTTGAGGGAAATCGGCCTGACGACACTGGAGGCCAGGAGGGTCAGGGGAGACACGATAACGACATATAAAATACTGAGCGGAATAGAAGAGGTGGACAAAGACGGGATGTTCCAGAGATGGGACACAGACACAAGAGGTCACAATTGGAAGTTGAAGACTCAGATGAATCAAAGGGATGTTAGGAAATATTTCTTCAGTCATAGAGTAGTCAGGCCATGGAATAGCCTAGAAGGTGATGTGGTAGAGGCAGGAACCATACATAGTTTTAAGGCGAGGTATGATAGAGCTCATGGGGCAGGGAGAGAGAGGACCTAGTAGCAATCAGCGAAGAGGCGGGGCCAGGAGCTGTGACTCGACCCCTGCAACCACAAATAGGTGAGTACAAATAGGTGAGTACACACACACACACACACACACACACGCACACACACACACACACACACACACACACACACACACACACACACACACACACACACACACACACACACACACACACACACACACATATATATATATATATATATACATGAACAAACATGTATGTACTGGAGGCTAGTACACCAAGCGGGGAGTAGATTGAAATTAACTCTGAGGGAACCACAACTTGAAGCAAGCCTAGTTTGCTAGGCTCAAGTTGTTTGTAGGACTGTATGGTCAAGTGGGTTAGAGCGTCGTGAATTTTCGCTCAACATGAGGCGGGCTAAAACAACACGGGCTCGATCCTCCGGCTAACCTCATTCTTGTTATTGATTAGTAACTATATATATATATATATATATATATATATATATATATATATATATATATATATATATATATATATATTAATAAAAGCTTCAGGGAACTTGGTAATCAGGTTTTATGATGACTTTCATCAAGAAATTAAATCTCACTGAGGCAGTTATATTTTCGATAGTTATTTACTCTTTGTATCTTGTTTCCATCATCATTCAGACTGTTGACACAAATATATTTAGTTACAGGTTTTTTAATTACCTGTGTTGCAGTGATTCCAGTTAGATTGATCATTCCTATACAGCAGTGATTCCCTGACTCCTGCGTCCGTGTTCCCTTTGATGTTCCATTTCATGAGCCGCGTACCCCTTGCACTGAAGTGAAAAATTACTTTTTACTCGTACATTTATATATTACTGCTTACACATAATGTGTGTGTGTGTGTGCTTACCTATTTGTACGTCACAGCTCCTGGTCCTGCCTCTTCACTGGTCGCTATTAGGTGCACCCTCTCCCTGCTTCAAAAGCTTTATCATATATCTTCTCATAGCTATGTATGGATCCTGGCTCACTACATTACCCCAGGATTGTTCCATTTGCTGACAACTCTATGACTGAAGAAATGACAAATTTGTGTGTGTGTGTG
>NC_091345.1:2446359-2451359 GCF_038502225.1 Cherax quadricarinatus | reverse complement strand
TCAGTGATAATGTAATTCTAGAAATAACCCAGTCTCAGTGATAATGTAGTCCTAGAAATAACCCAGTCTCAGTGATAATGTAATTCTAGAAATAACCCAGTCTAAGTGATAATGTAATCCTAGAAATAACCCAGTCTCAGTGATAATGTAATTCTAGAAATAACCCAGTCTCAGTGATAATGTAATCCTAGAAATAACCCAGTCTCAGTGATAATGTAATTCTAGAAATAACCCAGTCTCAGTGATAATGTAATCCTAGAAATAACCCAGTCTCAGTGATAATGTAATTCTAGAAATAACCCAGTCTCAGTGATAATGTAATCCTAGAAATAACCCAGTCTAAGTGATAATGTAATCCTAGAAATAACCCAGTCTCAGTGATAATGTAATTCTAGAAATAACCCAGTCTCAGTGATAATGTAATCCTAGAAATAACCCAGTCTCAGTGATAATGTAATTCTAGAAATAACCCAGTCTCAGTGATAATGTAATCCTAGAAATAACCCAGTCTCAGTGATAATGTAATTCTAGAAATAACCCAGTCTCAGTGATAATGTAATCCTAGAAATAACCCAGTCTCAGTGATAATGTAATCCTAGAAATAACCCAGTCTCAGTGATAATATAATCCTAGAAATAACCCAGTCTCAGTGATAATGTAATCCTAGAAATAACCCAGTCTCAGTGATAATGTAATCTTAGAAATAACCCAGTCTCAGTGATAATATAATCCTAGAAATAACCCAGTCTCAGTGATAATGTAATCCTAGAAATAACCCAGTCTCAGTGATAATGTAATCCTAGAAATAACCCAGTCTCAGTGATAATATAATCCTAGAAATAATCCAGTCTCAGTGATAATGTAATCCTAGAAATAACCCAGTCTCAGTGATAATGTAATCTTAGAAATAACCCAGTCTCAGTGATAATATAATCCTAGAAATAACCCAGTCTCAGTGATAATGTAATCCTAGAAATAACCCAGTCTCAGTGATAATGTAATCCTAGAAATAACTCAGTCACAATTATGAAATCCTTACAGTTAAAATTAGTCAACAAGAAGAGGCATCGTAGGTACACTGTAAATATACGTATTTCAACAGACATTGCGTTACAAAGTATAATACAGTGAGTTTCCTAACGAAAAGTTGCCCAAACATTACTCACATAGACATAAACACACGAAAGTTTTATTTTATAAGGATCCATGTAATATAGGCTGTAACAAAGTCCCAAATTCACTGCAACATTACTAAGAGCAAGGTATAAATTGCCTTGGGTGCAGGTGACAGGGCCGTCAGTGGTCGTATCTAACACTCGTTCCCCGCTGTTCCTGTCACCTCTCGTGGTGACAGCCTCCCCGACACTAGTGTTGCTTTTGTCAACACTGATCGTCACGACTGCTGCTTACCACCTGCCCATCTAGTGATGTGTTGAACCTGATCACCTTGCTGACACAGTGGTGTACCCCTACTCCCGGCTCACCTTCACCCATCACTTGCCGCCCTCACCCACCTCGTGTCGCGCACACTCTCTCCCTGCCGCCCTCACCCTCCTTCTGTCGCGCACACTCACTCCCTGCCGCCCTCACCCACCTACACTGTCGCACACTCCCACCCCTGCATCACTCAATCCCTGCCGCTCTGGTCTGCCCCCCTGCAGTCCTCGCCCACCTCCTGCCACCCTTGCATAACCACGTCCACCCAAACTCATCCCCTGCCACTCTAATTCATACCTTCACTCACCCCTTACCACCCTCACCTATCTCCTGCCGTCCTTACCTATCTCCTGACACACTCACCTATTTCCTGCCATCCTCACCTATCTCCTGCCATCCTCACCTGTCTCCTGCCACCCTTACCTATCTTCTGACACATTCACCTACCTCCTGACACACTCACCTACCTCCTGCCATCCTCGCCTATTTCCTGACAAACTCACCTATCTACTGACACATTCACCTATCTCCTGACAAACTCGCCTATCTCCTGACACACTCACCTATCTTCTGACACATTCACCTATCTCCTGACAAACTCACCTATCTCCTGATGCAATCACCTATGTCCTGACACACTCACCTATCTCCTGTCACACTCACCTATCTCCTGCCATCCTCACCTATCTCCTACCATCCTCAAATATCTCCTGACGCACTCATCTATCTCCTGACACCCTCGTCTATCTCCTGCCACCCTCAACTGTCTCCTGACGCACTCACCTATCTCCTGACGTACTCATCTATCTCCTGACACACTCACCTATCTCCTGACACACTCACCTATCTTCTGCCACCTTCACCTATCTCCTGCCATCTTCATCAATCTCCTGCTATCCTCACCTATCTCCTGACACACTCACCTATCTCCTGACACATTCACCTATCTTCTGGCCAACTCCCCTATCTCCTGACACACTCACCTATCTCCTGACATACTCACCTATCTTCTGCCACCCCTCGCCTATCTCCTACTTCCCTCATCTATCTCCTACCACCCTCACCTATCTTCTGCCCCCCTCCCCCACTCAATACCACCCTCAACCACACCCACCCCTCTCCACCCTCGGCCACTCCCACCCCTCACTACCCTCGGCATGACAACCACAGCGAGAAAAATCAACACCTGTCACGATACTTAACACCTGACGTCACCTGTCAGGTGTTAGTGATTCGTGTTTACTCTCGTGTGTCACCTTCGTTCCTGGCACCAGTCCTGGGTCACCTTCCATCCTGGCACCAGTCCTGGGTTACCTTCCTTCCTGGTACAAGTCCTGGGCCACTTTTCATCCTGACACCAGTCCTCTGTCAGTTTCATTCCTTGCACCAGTCCTTGGTCACCTTCCATCCTGGCACCAGTCCTCAGTCACCTTCATTCCTGGCACCAGTCCTCAGTCACCTCCCATCCTGACACCAGTTCTCTGTCACCTTCCTTTCTGACACCATTCCTTTGTCACCTTCCTGACACCAGTCCTCTGTCACCTTTCTAGCACCAGTCTTCCGTCATGGCACCAGCCCACTGTCACGTTCCTGGCACCAGTCCTCTGTCACCTTCATTCCTGGTACCAGTCCTCTGTCACTTTCATTCCCGACACCACTTCTCCACCTTTCAACCTAGCACCAGTTTTCTTGAGGGTTTTATATGTTATGGGAGCCGTCCCGGGATGCTGGGAATTAACTCGACAACACTAGTCTTAGAGTACCTGCATATGTCAATTGTTGATAGAATCTTAACCTAATTACCGTTCACCAGCATTGAAAATTTGAAGCCGACCTGATGAGGCGTTCTTGTGTTATTAGCGAAATAAAAAACAAAATAGTTTTTAGATGAATATTTCTTTTTATTAAATCTGTAAACCACTTAGCAACCCCCCCTCTGGGGTTGCCTAATTATTCAGAGGAAATTATTGGGTAGACAGGAATGTACTGTTTGAGATGGAATGTTGGAAGTTGATGAGTCATGGGGATTTCTGAAAGTATTTCTTTATCCTGGGAGTGATCTAGAAATGGAATGGCCTAGACGAAGCAGTAGTGGAGGCAGACTCCGTGGATAGTTTTAAGAATAGGTATGACATGGCTCCTTAGATAGGGAGTGAATCTGACCAGCGGAAAGTCAAGAGGGAGGGCCATGAGCTGAGTTTCAACCTGTGCTGGCACCCTATAACAACAACAAATTTTGTCCTCAGGATGTAACCCACACCGGTCGACTAACACCCAGGGACCTATTTTGCTGCTAGGTGAACAGAGACTGCAGGTGTCATAAGAAAACACGTTTTAATGTGGGTCACACACTGAAGCCCGGGATCGACTCCCGGGCTTCAGTGTGTGACCCACCCACCCACACATACCCACACACACCCACACACACCCACACACACCCACACACAAACACACACACACACACACACACACACACACACACACACACACACACACACACACACACACACACACACACACACACACACCCACACACACACACACACACACACACACAGTGATGTATAACCCACCACAGAACAGCAGGAGGCCAAGGCAAGAGTACGACGAGAGCAATAGAGCGATGGTTGACACACTGGCTAGAGTGGCCAGAAGAGCTCATGCATGCAGGGCAAAGCTCCTGATCATGGGTGACTTTAACCACAAGGAGATAGATTGGGAGAACTTGGACCCACATGGGGGCCAAGATACTTGGAGGGCTAAGATGATGGAGGTGGTACTGGAGAACTTCATGTACCAACACGTAAGGGACACTACAAGAGAGAGAGGAGAGGATGAACCAGCAAGGCTGGACTTAGTATTCACCTTCAGTAGTGCAGATATCGAGGACATCACATATGAAAGACCCCTTGGGGCCAGTGACCATGTGGTTGTAAGCTTCGAATACACAGTAGAGCTACAAGTGGAGGGAGAAGCAGGAAGGCCAGGACGAATGAAGCCAAACTACAAGAAAGGGGACTACACAGGAATGAGGAACTACCTGAACGGGGTTCAGTGGGACAGAGAACTGGCAGGGAAACCAGTTAATGAGATGATGGAATATGTAGCAATAAAATGCAAGGAGGCTGAGGAGAGGTTTGTACCCAAGGGTAACAGGAGTAATGAAAAAGCCAGGATGAGCCCATGGTTTACCCAAAGGTGCAGGGAGGCAAAAACCAAGTGTGCTAGGGAATGGAAGAAATATAGAAGGCAAAGGACCCAGGAGAATAAGGAGAACAGTCGTAGAGCCAGAAATGAATATGCACAGATAAGAAGGGAGGCCCAAAGACAATATGAAAATGACATAGCAGCGAAAGCCAAATCTGACCCGAAACTGTTGTACAGCCACATCAGGAGGAAAACAACAGTCAAGGACCAGGTAATCAGGCTAAGGAAGGAAGGAGGAGAGACAACAGGAAATGACCGGGAAGTATGTGAAGAACTCAACAAGAGATTCAAAGAAGTGTTCACAGAGGAGACAGAAGGGACTCCAGAAAGACGGAGAGGTGGGGCACACCACCAAG
>NC_091345.1:2411359-2441359 GCF_038502225.1 Cherax quadricarinatus | reverse complement strand
TTTATGAATTTAGTGAGTGTTCAAACAGCCTCTGGCTTGCAGGTGCTGCTTATCAGTGAGTGACCAACCCCTGGCTTACAAGTGCTGGGTATCAGTGAGTGACCAACCCCTGGCTTACAAGTGCTGGGTATCAGTGAGTGACCAACCCCTGGCTTACAAGTGCTGGGTATCAGTGAGTGACCAACCCCTGGCTTACAAGTGCTGGGTATCAGTGACTGACCAACCTCTGTCTTACAAGTGCTGGGTATCAGTGACTGACCAACCCCTGGCTTGCAAGTGCTGGGTATCAGTGACTGACCAACCCCTGGCTTACAAGTGCTGGGTATCAGTGAATGAACAACCGCTGGCTTACAGGTGCTGGGTATCAGTGAGTGACCAACCCCTGGCTTACAAGTGCTGGGTATCAGTGACTGGCCAACCCCTGGCTTACAAGTGCTGGGTATCAGTGACTGAACAACAGCTGGCTTACAGGTGCTGGGTATCAGTGAGTGACCAACCCCTGGCTTACAAGTGCTGGGTATCAGTGAGTGACCAACCCCTGGCTTACAAGTGCTGGGTATCAGTGAGTGACCAACCCCTAGCTTACAAGTGCTGGGTATCAGTGAGTGACCAACCCCTGGCTTACAAGTGCTGGGTATCAGTGAGTGACCAACCCCTGGCATACAAGTGCTGGGTATCAGTGACTGACCAACCCCTGGCTTACAAGTGCTGGGTATCAGTGAGTGACCAACCCCTGGCTTACAAGTGCTGGGTATCAGTGAGTGACCAACCCCTGGCTTACAAGTGCTGGGTATCAGTGACTGACCAACCTCTGTCTTACAAGTGCTGGGTATCAGTGACTGACCAACCCCTGGCTTGCAAGTGCTGGGTATCAGTGACTGACCAACCCCTGGCTTACAAGTGCTGGGTATCAGTGAATGAACAACCGCTGGCTTACAGGTGCTGGGTATCAGTGAGTGACCAACCCCTGGCTTACAAGTGCTGGGTATCAGTGACTGGCCAACCCCTGGCTTACAAGTGCTGGGTATCAGTGACTGAACAACAGCTGGCTTACAGGTGCTGGGTATCAGTGAGTGACCAACCCCTGGCTTACAAGTGCTGGGTATCAGTGAGTGACCAACCCCTGGCTTACAAGTGCTGGGTATCAGTGAGTGACCAACCCCTGGCTTACAAGTGCTGGGTATCAGTGAGTGACCAACCCCTGGCTTACAAGTGCTGGGTATCAGTGAGTGACCAACCCCTGGCATACAAGTGCTGGGTATCAGTGACTGACCAACCCCTGGCTTACAAGTGCTGGGTATCAGTGACTGACCAACCCCTGGCTTACAAGTGCTGGGTATCAGTGACTGACCAACCCCTGGCTTACATCTGTTATATAACCATCTTAAAATTAAGCATTCTTGTAGGAGCCAGGTTTTCTAAGTAATTACAAACAATACAAAGAATCATCAAATAACAAAACCATGAGTGATATTGCTTTGGGAAATTGCAATATTTGTATAATCTCTTAATTTTCGATGGTTATTGTTAGCCTATATACTGTATACCTGAAAATACAGCAAGTCCTTAAGTAGAGATTAAAATCAATTCTGTACGTATTCCGAGAGATACATATCACTCGGTGTGTGTGTGTATACATATACATATACATATACATATATATATATATATATATATATATATATATATATATATATATATATATATATATATATATATATATATATATATATATACATATATATCAGTAACAACACTGCGACTAGCCGAGGATTCGAACCCGTGTTGTTTTAGCCCGCCTCATGGTGAGCGACAATTTACGACACTCTAACCCATTGGACCATACAGTCCTACGAGAATCACACACCCAGCAGAGCTAGGTGTTGTTCCGTCATCCGAGGACTAGCCTCCACGAGCTGGATATATAGTACTGTAACCACGTGGAGGCTAATACACCAAACGGGGAGGAGGATGAAATTAGCTCTGAAGCACCCACACCATCGTATGTCCTCGGATCACAGTGAGTTGCAGTTCAGTGGGCGAAGACGCCTTGATCATGAGAGCGATCAGATGGGAATGATCAGACAGTTCAAGCTAACAAGAAGATGACAATAACTCAATTAACCAACAATAGTATGCACAAGAGCATCTCTGAATGCACAACACATTTAGTCTTAAAGTGGATGGGTTACAGCAGCATCCCACAATGGGTTCCACTCCTTTCAGCTAAGAAAACGAAAGTGAGGCTATAGTGGGCACTGGATCACCACAACTGGACAGTTGAAGATTGGAAAAATGTCGTCTGCTCTGACAAATCACGATTTCTGCTGGTAGGAGTCAGAATTTGGCGTAAACCATTGGGATGTGATGGAACGGGAGATCTGCAGCGTGACTGTGCAGTTGGCAAATCTGCAGCAACTGTGTGATGCTATCATGTCAAAATGAACTAGGATCTCTAAGGAATGTTTTCAGCACCTTGTTGAATCCATTCCACGAAGAATTCAGGCTTTTCTGTGGGCAAAGTGAGGCCTTTTCCTGTATTAGAAAGGTGTACGTAATAAAATGGCCCTGAATGTATGTAGCTCATAATCAAAAACTATATTTATTATCAATTTAATAATGATACTGACTCTGGTCTATATATTCTTTTAACGACCTAAATACCAGTAAACAATTTTCTGGTTTGTGACGAGATGTATAACAAACTCACGAAAAAAAAAACTAAAATTCAAACAAACCGAGATCTGGTCATGGATCGGGCCGCAGGGGGCGTTGACCCCCGGTAAATCCACCAGGTATACATCCAGGTAATCCACAGAATGGAAATAAAAAGTAGTGTAGTTACTATATGCAATTAGTGGGAGTGTTGAGAAATAATTTTCAACTGGTATTTAAATTATCCTCGAATTTGTTGATAATCTTCTCAGGTTTCTGGTCCATAGAACGTTTCAATTAATGCTTCCTTAAATATAATTTATGTTAAATAATTCATTATTGTTATTTATAACTTGCTAAGTTATTGTCAGACAAAATTTAAGTTTTACTGAGTTTTATAAGACGGTGTACGTAACATCCCCTGCATTCCTACACCCCTGCCTTCCTTAATCCCCTGCCTTCCTACACCCCAGCCTTCCTACTCCCCTGCCTTCCTACACCCCTGCCTTCCTACACCCCTGCCTTCCTTAATCCCCTGCCTTCCTACACCCCTGCCTTCCTTAATCCCCTGCCTTCCTACACCCCTGCCTTCCTACACCCCTGCCTTCCTACACCCCTGCCTTCCTACACCCCTGCCTTCCTTAATCCCCTGCCTTCCTACACCCCTGCCTTCCTACACCCCTGCCTTCCTTAATCCCCTGCCTTCCTACACCCCTGCCTTCCTACATCCCTGCCTTCCTTAATCCCCTGCCTTCCTACACCCCTGCCTTCCTTAATCCCCTGCCTTCCTACACCCCTGCCTTCCTTAATCCCCTGCCTTCCTACACCCCTGCCTTCCTACACCCCTGCCTTCTTACACCCCTGCCTTCCTTAATCCCCTGCGTTCCTACACCCCTGCCTTCCTTAATCACCTGCCTTCCTACACCCCTGCCTTCCTACACCCCTGCCTTCTTACACCCCTGCCTTCCTTAATCCCCTGCCTTCCTACACCTCTGCCTTCCTTAATCCCCTGCCTTCCTACACCCCTGCCTTCCTTAATCCCCTGCCTTCCTACACCCCGGCCTTCCTTAATCCCCTGCCTTCCTACACCCCTGCCTTCCTTAATCCCCTGCCTTCCTACACCCCTGCCTTCCTACATCCCTGCCTTCCTTAATGCCCTGCCTTCCTACACCCCTGCCTTCCTTAATCCCCTGCCTTCCTACACCCCTGCCTTCCTTAATCCCCTGCCTTCCTACACCCCTGCCTTCCTACACCCCTGCCTTCTTACACCCCTGCCTTCCTTAATCCCCTGCCTTCCTACACCCCTGCCTTCCTTAATCACCTGCCTTCCTACACCCCTGCCTTCCTACACCCCTGCCTTCTAACACCCCTGCCTTCCTTAATCCCCTGCCTTCCTACACCCCTGCCTTCCTTAATCCCCTGCCTTCCTACACCCCTGCCTTCCTTAATCCCCTGCCTTCCTACACCCCGGCCTTCCTTAATCCCCTGCCTTCCTACACCCCTGCCTTCCTTAATCCCCTGCCTTCCTACACCCCGGCCTTCCTTAATCCCCTGCCTTCCTACACCCCTGCCTTCCTTAATCCCCTGCCTTCCTACACCCCTGCCTTCCTTAATCCCCTGCCTTCCTACACCCCTGCCTTCCTTAATCCCCTGCCTTCCTACACCCCTGCCTTCTCTCACCCCTGCCTTCCTACACCCCTGCCTTCCTACACCCCTGCCTTCTCTCACCCCTGCCTTCCTACACCCCTGCCTTCCTACACCCCTGCCTTCCTGCACCCCTGCCTTCCTACACCCCTGCCTTCCTACACCCCTGCCTTCTATCACCCCTGCCTTCCTACACCCCTGCCTTCCTACACCCCTGCCTTCCTGCACCCCTGCCTTCCTACACCCCTCCCTTCCTACACCCCTGCCTTCCTACACCCCTGCCTTCTCTCACCCCTGCCTTCCTACACCCCTGCCTTCCTTAATCCCCTGCCTTCCTACACCCCTGCCTTCCTTAATCCCCTGCCTTCCTACACCCCTGCCTTCCTTAATCCCCTGCCATCCTACACCCCTGCCTTCCTACACCCCTGCCTTCCTTAATCCCCTGCCTTCCTACACCCCTGCCTTCCTACACCCCTGCCTTCCTACACCCCTGCCTTCCTACACCCTTGCCTTCCTTAATCCCCTGCCTTCCTACACCCCTGCCTTGCTTAATCCCCTGCCTTCCTACACCCCTGCCTTCCCTCACCCCTGCCTTCCTACACCCCTGCCTTCCTTAATCCCCTGCCTTCCTACACCCCTGCCTTCCTTAATCCCCTGCCTTCCTACACCCCTGCCTTCTCTCACCCCTGCCTTCCCTCACTCCCTGCCTTCCCTCACTCCTGCCTTCCCTCACTCCCTGCTTTCCCTAGCCCTTGCCTTCCCTCACTCCCTGCCTTCCGTCACTCCTTGCCTTCCCTCACCCCTGCCTTCCCTCATCCCTGCCTTCCCTCACCCCTGCCTTCCCTCACTCCCTGCCTTCCCTCACCCTTGCCTTCCCTCACTCCCTTCCTTCCCTCAATCCTTGACTTCCCTCACTCTCCGACTTCACTCACTTCCTGCCTTTACTCATTCCCTGCCTTCCCTCACTTCCTGCCTTCACTCACTCCCTGCCTTCCCTCACTCCCTGCCTTCCCTCACCCCTGCCTTCCTTCACTCCCTGCCTTCCCTCACTCCCTGCCTTCCCTCACTCACTTCCTTCCCTCACTCCTGCCCTCCCTAACCCCTGCCTTCCGTCACTCCCTTCCCTCCCTTACTCCCTGCCTTCCCTCACTCCCTGCCTTTCCCCACTCCCTGCCTTCCCTCACTCCCTGCCTTCCCTCACTCCCTGCCTTCCCTCACTCCCTGCCTTCCCTCACCTACAACATATTACATTACGCTGCAAAACATCTTAACCTGACTCTTGAGAGGAGTTAAGATCACGTAAGGCACGTGCAACATGCCTTGCCTCTCTCAGCTCCAGTGGCAGCTACGTGCCACCGTGCACCAGCCAGTGCGTGACGTGCACCAGCCAGTACACGTCGTGCATCATCCTGTACGTGACGTGCACCATTTAGTACATGTCGTGCACCAGCCAGTACATGTCGTGCATCATCCAGTACGTGTCGTGCACCATCCAGTACGTGCAAGGCACCATCCACTGCATGAAAGTTACCACTACATATAAGGTACCATCTAGTACGTGCAATAGATGGCATTGATATTCGATTCCAGCACGGGGAAGATAATCTCAGCTCTTTGGATCAAGAGCCCCTCTGCAGCATCAGGGCAAAATGAAGAGAAACAATGATACCATTTCACGAATATAACTGGAATACCTGCAACAACACTCTCCTTCACATACACGAAGCTTCTACTTAACAGGATACACAAGTGTTGATCCTGACCTATGGCCGGGCTCCGGAGCAGAAAAATTCTCGAAACTCGTCAAAGATTATAGATATAAAGCCGATCAGTGGAGTCTGTCTCCACTGATTACACGTAGACATTGGGAATGACGTACTGGGTGTAACATCGTGCATAGAGAGCCCACGAATGCCTATAGGCCTATGAATTTTGCGTTGAAGATTCGAATCCGTTCGGATAAAATGTTTTCGAGCAATAAGCAAAAAAGTTGGTTAGAAAAAACCATAATGTTGATTAAAAGGTTGTGTAAAACTTTCCAGTGGTTAAATTTTAAAATGCGACATGACACCTCGAATTTTTATTTTCTTTCGTCGGTATTTTGTTATGTACATTCTGTGTAATATTCCCTCACCCAGTGCGTTGCCTCACCTCCTGCCTTGTCTCACCTCCTGCCTTGCCTCACCTCCTGCCTTGTCTCACCTCCTGCCTTGCCTCACCTCCTGCCTTGCCTCACCTCCTGCCTTGCCTCACCTCCTGCCTTGCCTCACCTCCTGCCTTGTCTCACCTCCTGCCTTGCCTCACCTCCTGCCTTGCCTCACCTCCTGCCTTGCCTCACCTCCTGCCTTGCCTCACCTCCTGCCTTGCCTCACCTCCTGCCTTGCCTCACCTCCTGCCTTGCCTCACCTCCTGCCTTGCCTCACCTCCTGCCTTGCCTCACCTCCTGCCTTGTCTCACCTCCTGCCTTGCCTCACCTCCTGCCTTGCCTCACCTCCTGCCTTGTCTCACCTCCTGCCTTGCCTCACCTCCTGCCTTGCCTCACCTCCTGCCTTGTCTCACCTCCTGCCTTGCCTCACCTCCTGCCTTGCCTCACCACCTGCCTTGCCTCACCTCCTGCCTTGTCTCACCTCCTGCCTTGCCTCACCTCCTGCCTTGTCTCACCTCCTGCCTTGTCTCACCTCCTGCCTTGTCTCACCTCCTGCCTTGCCTCACCTCCTGCCTTGCCTCACCTCCTGCCTTGTCTCACCTCCTGCCTTGCCTCACCTCCTGCCTTGCCTCACCTCCTGCCTTGTCTCACCTCCTGCCTTGCCTCACCTCCTGCCTTGCCTCACCACCTGCCTTGCCTCACCTCCTGCCTTGTCTCACCTCCTGCCTTGCCTCACCTCCTGCCTTGTCTCACCTCCTGCCTTGTCTCACCTCCTGCCTTGCCTCACCTCCTGCCTTGCCTCACCTCCTGCCTTGCCTCACCTCCTGCCTTGTCTCACCTCCTGCCTTGTCTCACCTCCTGCCTTGTCTCAACTCCTGCCTTGCCTCACCTCCTGCCTTGCCTCACCTCCTGCGTTGCCTCACCTCCTGCCTTGTCTCACCTCCTGCCTTGCCTCACCTCCTGCCTTGCCTCACCTCCTGCCTTGCCTCACCTCATGTGTTGCCTCACCTCCTGCCTTGCCTCACCTCCTGCCTTGCCTCACCTCCTGCCTTGCCTCACCTCCTGCCTTGTCTCACCTCCTGCCTTGCCTCACCTCCTGCCTTGCCTCACCTCCTGCCTTGCCTCACCTCCTGCCTTGTCTCACCTCCTGCCTTGCCTCACCTCCTACCTTGCCTCACCTCCTGCCTTGTCTCACTTCCTGCCTTGTCTCACCTCCTGTCTTGTCTCACCTCCTGCCTTGTCTCACCTCCTGCCTTGCCTAACCTCCTGCCTTGTCTCACCTCCTGCCTTAACTCACTTCCTGTCTTGCCTCACCTCCTGACTTGCCTCACCTCCTGCCTTGCCTCACCCACTGCCTTGCCTCACCTCCTGCCTTGCCTCACCTCCTGCCTTGCCTCACCTCTTGCCTTGCCTCACCTCCTGCCTTGCTTCACCTCCTGCCTTGCCTCACCTCCTGCCTTGCCTCACCTCCTGCCTTGTCTCACCTCTTGCCTTGCCTCACCTCCTGCCTTGCCTCACCTCCTGCCTTGTCTCACCTCCTGCCTTGCCTCACCTCCTGCCTTGCCTCACCTCCTGCCTTGTCTCACCTCCTGCCTTGCCTCACCTCCTGCCTTGTCTCACCTCCTGCCTTGTCTCACCTCCTGCCTTGTCGCACCTCCTGCCTTGCCTAACCTCCTGCCTTGTCTCACCTCCTGCCTTAACTCACTTCCTGCCTTGCCTCACCTCCTGACTTGCCTCACCTCCTGCCTTGCCTCACCCACTGCCTTGCCTCACCTCCTGCCTTGCCTCACCTCCTGCCATGCCTCACCTCCTGCCTTGCCTAACCTCCTGCCTTGCCTCACCTCCTGCCTTGTCTCACCTCCTGCCTTGCCTCACCTCCTGCCTTGCCTCACCTCCTGCCTTGCCTCACCTCCTGCCTCACCTCCTGCCTTGCCTCACCTCCTGCCTTGTCTCATCCCCTGCCTTGTCTCACCCCCTGCCTTGTCTCACCCCCTGCCGTGTCTCATCCCCTGCCTTGTCTCACCCCCTGCCTTGCCTCACCCCCTGCCTTACCTCACCCACGGCCTTGCCTCACCTCCTCCTGCCTTGTCTAACCCCATGCCTTGCCTCACCCACTGCCTTACCTCACCCACTGCCTTTCCTCACCTCCTGCCTTGCCTCACCTCCCTTCCTTGATTTATCCCCTGCCTTGCCTCACCCCCTGCCTTGCCTCACTCTCTGTCTTTCCTCACCCCTTGTCTTCTCTCATTCCTTGCCTTCCCTTCCTCAGTGCCTTCCTTCACTCACTGCCTTGCCTATCCCTTGCCTTGCATCACCATAGCCTTGCCTCACCCCTGCCTCCCCTCACTCCCTTCCTTCCCACACCCCTGCCTTCCCGCACTCATGCCTTTCTTCACCCTTACCTTCCCGAACCCCTGCCTTCCCTCACTCCCTCACTCCCTCCCTTCCCATCCTCCCTGCCTTCCTTCACACACTGCCTTGCCTCACTCCTGCCTTCCCTCAATGCCTGCCTTTCCCGGCCCCACTCCTGCCTTCCCTCACCTAGATTTCCCTCGCTAGCGGCCTTCCCTTCCCGCTGCCTTCCTTCACCGTTGCTTTCCCTTCCCGCTGCCTTCCTTCACCGTTGCTTTCCCTTCCTGCTGCCTTCCTTCACCCTTGCTTTAGCTTCCTGCTCCCTTTCTTCACCCATGCTTTCCCTTCCTGCTGCCTTCCCTCACTTCCTGCCTCCACTCACTCCCTGCCTTCCCTTACTCATTGCCTTCCCTCACTCCCTGCCTTCCCTCACTCCCTGCCTTCCCTCACTCCCTGCCTTCCGTCACTTCCTGCCTTCCCTCACTCCCTGCCCTCCCTCACTCCCTGCCTTCCCTCACTCCCTGCCTTCCATCACTCCCTGCCTTCCCTCACTCCCTGCCTTCCTTCACTTCCTACCTTACTTCACTCCTTGCCTCCCCTCACTCCCTGCCCTCCCTCACTCATTGCCGTCCCTCACTTTCTACCTTCCCTCACTCCCTGCCTTCCTTCACTCCCTGCCTTCCCTCACTCCCTTCCTTCCCTCACTTTCTACCTTCCCTCACTCCCTGCCCTCCCTCACTCCCTGCCTTCCTTCACTCCCTGCCTTCCCTCACTCCCTGCCTTCCCTCACTCCCTTCCTTCACCCCTGCCTTCCTTCGCTCCCTGCCTTCCCTCACTCTCTGCTTTCCCTCACTCCCTGCCGTCCCTCACTCCCTTCCTTCCCTCACTCCCTTCCTTCCCCCACCCTTGCCTTCCTCCACTCCCTGCCTTCACTCACTCCCTGCCCTCCCTCACTCCCTGCCTTCTCTCACTCCCTGGTTTCCTTCACTCCCTGCCTTCCCTCACTCCCTGCCTTCCCTCACTCCCTGCCCTCCCTCACTCCCTGCCTTCCCTCACTCCCTTCCTTCCCTCATCCTTGCCTTCCTCCTCTCCCTGCCTTCCCTCACTCCCTGCGTTCCCTCACTCTCTGCCTTCCCTCACTCCCTGCCCTCCCTCACTCCCTGCCCTCCCTCACTCCCTGCCTTCCTTCACTCCCTGCCTTCCCTCACTCCCTGCCTTCCCTCACTCCCTTCCTTCACCCCTGCCTTCCTTCGCTCCCTGCCTTCCCTCACTCTCTGCTTTCCCTCACTCCCTGCCGTCCCTCACTCCCTTCCTTCCCTCACTCCCTTCCTTCCCCCACCCTTGCCTTCCTCCACTGTCTGCCTTCACTCACTGCCTGCCTTCACTCACTGTCTGCCTTCACTCACTGTCTGCCTTCACTCACTGTCTGCCTTCACTCACTGTCTGCCTTCACTCACTGTCTGCCTTCACTCACTGTCTGCCTTCACTCACTGTCTGCCTTCCCTCACTCCCTGCCCTCCCTGACTCCCTGCCTTCCCTCACTCCTGCCTTCCCTCACTCCCTGCCCTCCCTCACTCCCTGCCTTCACTAACTCTCTGCCTTCACTCAGTTCCTGCCTTTACTCATTCCCTGCCTTCTCTCACTCCCTGCCTTCCCTCACTCCCTGCCTTCCCTCACTCCTGCCTTCCCTCACTCCTGCCTTCCCTCACTCCCTGCCTTCCCTCACTCCCTGCCTTCCCTCACTCCTGCCTTCCCTCACTCCCTGCCCTCCCTCACTCCCTGCCTTCACTAACTCTCTGCCTTCCCTCACTCCCTGCCTTCCCTCACTCCTGCCTTCCCTCACTCCCTGCCCTCCCTGACTCCCTGCCCTCCATCACTCCCTCCCCTCCCTCACTCCCCACTTTCCCTCACATCCTGCCTTCCCGCACACCCTGTCTTCCCTCACTCTCTGCCTTCCCTCACTCCCTGCCTTCCCTCACATCCTGCCTTCCCTCACACCCTGCCTTCCCTCACTCTCTGCCTTCCCTCACTCCCTGCCTTCCCTCACTCCCTGCCCTCCCTGACTCCCTGCCCTCCATCACTCCCTCCCCTCCCTCACTCCCCACTTTCCCTCACATCCTGCCTTCCCGCACACACTGTCTTCCCTCACTCTCTGCCTTCCCTCACTCCCTGCTTTCCCTCACATCCTGCCTTCCCTCACACCCTGCCTTCCCTCACTCTCTGCCTTCCCTCACTCCCTGCCTTCCCTCACTCCCTGCCTTCCCTCACTCCCTGCCTTCCCTCACTCCCTACCTTCCCTCACTCCCTGCCTTCCCTCACTCCCTACCTTCCCTCACTCCCTGCCTTCCTTCACACCCTGCCTTCTCTCACTCCCTGCCTTCCTTCACTCGCTGCCTTCCCTCACTCCCTGCCTTCCCCTCACTCCCTGCCCTCCCTCACTCCCTGCCTTCCCTCACTCCCTTCCTTCCCTCACTCTCTGCCTTCCCTCACTCCCTGCCCACCCTCACTCCCTGCCTTCCCTCACTCCCTGCCTTCCCTCACTCCCTGCCTTCCCTCACTCCCTGCCCACCCTCACTCCCTGCCTTCCCTCACTCCCTGCCTTCCCTCACTCCCTGCCTTCCCTCACCCTTGCGTTCCTCCTCTCCCTGCCTTCCCTCACTCCCTGCCTTCCCTCACTCTCTGCCTTCCCTCACTCCCTGCCCACCCTCACTCCCTGCCTTCCCTCACTCCCTGCCTTCCCTCACTCCCTGCCCTCCCTCACTCCCTGCTTTCCCTCACTCCCTTCCTTCCTTCACCCTTGCCTTCCTCCACTCTCTGCTTTCCCTCACTCCCTGCCTTCCCTCACTCCCTGCCTTCCCTCACTCTCTCCCCTCCCTCGCTCCCTGCCTTCCCTCACTCCCTTCCTTCCCTCACCCTTGCCTTCCTCCACTCCCTGCCTTCCCTCACTCCCTGCCTTCCCTCGCTCTCTGCCTTCCCTTACTCCCTGCCCTCCCTCACTCCCTGCCTTCCCTCACTCCCTGCCTTCCCTCACTCCCTGCCTTCCCTCACTCCCTGCCTTCCCTCACTCTCTCCCCTCCCTCGCTCCCTGCCTTCCCTCACTCCCTTCCTTCCCTCACCCTTGCGTTCCTCCTCTCCCTGCCTTCCCTCACTCCCTGCCTTCCCTCACTCACTGCCTTCCCTCACTCCCTGCCCTCCCTCACTTCCTGCCTTCCCTCACTCCCTGCCTTCCCTCACTCACTGCCCTCCCTCACTCCCTGCCTTCCCTCACTCCATTCCTTCCCTCACCCTTGCCTTCCTGCACTCCCTGCCTTCCCTCACTCCCTGCCCTCCCTCACTCCCTGCCTTCAGTCACTCTCTCCCCTCCCTCACTCCCTGCCCTCCCTCACTCCCTGCCTTCAGTCACTCTCTCCCTTCCCTCACTCCCTGCTTCCCTCACTCCCTGCCTTCCCTCACTCCCTGCCTTCCCTCACTCCCTGCCTTCCCTCACTCTCTGCCTTCCCTCACTCCCTGCCCTCCCTCACTCCCTGCCTTCCCTCACTCCCTGCCTTCCCTCACTCCCTGCCCTCCCTCACTCCCTGCCTTCCCTCACTCCCTTCCTTCCCTCACCCTTGCTTTCCTCCACTCCCTGCCTTCCCTCACTCCCTGCCTTCCCTCACTCCCTGCCTTCCCTCACTCTCTCCCCTCCCTCACTCTCTGCCCTCCTTCACTTCCTGCCTACACTCACTCCCTCTCTTCCCTCACTCCCTGCCTTCACTAACTCTCTGCCTTCACTCAGTTCCTGCCTTTACTCATTCCCTGCCTTCCCTCACTCCCTGCCTTCCCTCACTCCCTGCCTTCCCTCACTCCCTGCCTTCCCTTACTCCTGCCTTCCCTCACTCCCTGCCCTCCCTCGCTCCCTGCCCTCCTTCACTCCCTCCCCTCCCTCACTCCCTGCTTTCCCTCACATCCTGCCTTCCCTCACACCCTGTCTTCCCTCACTCCCTGCTTTGCCTTACATCCTGCCTTCCCTCACTCCCTGCCTTCCCTTACTCCCTGCCTTCCCTCACTCCCTACCTTCCCTCACTCCCTGCCTTCCCTCACTCCCTGCCTTCCCTCACTCCGTGCTTTCCCTCACTCCCTACCTTAGCTCACTCCCTGCCTTCCTTCACTTCCTGCCTTCCCTCACTCCCTGCCTTCCCTCACTCCCTGCCTTCCCTCACTCCCTGCCTTCCCTCACACCCTGTCTTCCCTCACTCCCTACCTTCCCTCACTCCCTGCCTTCCCTCACTCCCTGCCTTCCCTCACTCCCTGCTTTCCCTGACATCCTGCCTTCCCTCACACCCTGTCTTCCCTCACTCCCTGCCTTCCCTCACTCCCTACCTTCACTCACTCCCTGCCTTCCCTCACTCCCTGCTTTCCCTGACATCCTGCCTTCCCTCACACCCTGTCTTCCCTCAATCCCTGCCTTCCCTCACACCCTGTCTTCCCTCACTCCCTACCTTCCCTCACTCCCTGCCTTCCCTCACTCCCTGCCTTCCCTCACTCCCTGCTTTCCCTCACATCCTGCCTTCCCTCACACCCTGTCTTCCCTCACTCCCTACCTTCCCTCACTCCCTGCCTTCCCTCACTCCCTACCTTCCCTCACTCCCTGCCTTCCCTCACTCCCTGCCTTCCTTCACTCCCTGCCTTCCCTCACTCCCTGCCTTCCCTCACTCCCTGCCTTCCCTCACACCCTGTCTTCCCTCACTCCCTACCTTCCCTCACTCCCTGCCTTCCCTCACACCCTGTCTTCCCTCACTCCCTACCTTCCCTCACTCCCTGCCTTCCCTCACTCCCTACCTTCCCTCACTCCCTGCCTTCCCTCACTCCCTGCCTTCCTTCACTCCCTGCCTTCCCTCACTCCCTGCCTTCCCTCACTCCCTGCCTTCCCTCACTCCCTGCCTTCCCTCACTCCCTGCCTTCCCTCACTCCCTGCCTTCCCTCACTCACTGCCTTCCCTCACTCCCTGCCTTCCCTCACTCTCTGCCCTCCCTCACTCCCTGCCTTCCCTCACTCCCTGCCTTCCCTCACTCTCTGCCTTCCCTCACTCCCTGCCTTCCCTCACTCTCTGCCCTCCCTCACTCCCTGCCTTCCCTCACACCCTGTCTTCCCTCACTCCCTGCCTTCCCTCACTCCCTGCCTTCCCTCACTCTCTGCCCTCCGTCACTCCCTGCCTTCCCTCACTCCCTGCCTTCCCTCGAAAAAATTTGAGATGAACCAAAAATATTGCTGAAAAATTTCTGAAAAAATTTTGAAATTTTCCCTAGTTAAACATGAAAGAAAAAACAGCTTGACACCTCGAATATTTTAATTTTTTCGGCTGGTGTTTTTTCCATTTACATTTAATTTAATATTCTGTGTAAACTTGTCAAAAAAAAATAATTTATTTAAAAATTTGAGTTAACGAAATTGAGAAAAATAAATCTGCAATTTGACATCCGAAAGTCACAAAATTAATTAAAAAAATTTTTGTCTTAGATACACTAGTATTTACGGTTTGAAGGCGATCAGAAGAGGCATTCTCTAGGTATATTTGAAATAATTTGCTTCAGAAAATTGACGAATTAAAATTTACGCAGCTCAGAGTGACAATCTGCGTTTGAATCAAGTGCATCAATAGTACAAGTTTGAAGGAGATCGGAAAAGGCATTCTATAGTAATTGATCTGAGTCCAATGATTCCAATATTTTTTTTTTAAGTATTTCAGCCAAATTTCAAATTTGCATCTTCTCGGAATTATTTTATGAGTTATTATCCGTCTTAGAGATGCTGCGGCAATATCCGTCTTAGAGATGCTGCGGCAATATCCGTCTTAGAGATGCTGCGGCAATATCCGTCTTAGAGATGCTGCGGCAATATCCGTCTTAGAGATGCTGCGGCAATATCCGTCTTAGAGATGCTGCGGCAATATCCGTCTTAGAGATGCTGCGGCAATATCCGTCTTAGAGATGCTGCGGCAATATCCGTCTTAGAGATGCTGCGGCAATATCCGTCTTAGAGATGCTGCGGCAATATCCGTCTTAGAGATGCTGCGGCAATATCCGTCTTAGAGATGCTGCGGCAATATCCGTCTTAGAGATGCTGCGGCAATATCCGTCTTAGAGATGCTGCGGCAATATCCGTCTTAGAGATGCTGCGGCAATATCCGTCTTAGAGATGCTGCGGCAATATCCGTCTTAGAGATGCTGCGGCAATATCCGTCTTAGAGATGCTGCGGCAATATCCGTCTTAGAGATGCTGCGGCAATATCCGTCTTAGAGATGCTGCGGCAATATCCGTCTTAGAGATGCTGCGGCAATATCCGTCTTAGAGATGCTGCGGCAATATCCGTCTTAGAGATGCTGCGGCAATATCCGTCTTAGAGACGCTGCGGCGTCACACACACACACACACACACACACACACACACACACACACACACACACACACACACACACACGGCTCATTTACATGGGAAATTCTTGGTATGTGTTTTGGTATGAGATTCTGAGTTACCCATTTCACTTAGGATGCGTCTCTTCCTGCGTCCTTATACACATCACACGTCGTGTATGGTACGTCTGTTGTTGCTTCCTGATACACGTCACACGTCGTGCTTGGTACGTCTGTTCCTGCGTCCTTATACACGTCACACGTCGTGCTTGGTACGTCTGTTCCTGCGTCCTTATACACGTCACACGTCGTTCTTGACACGTCTGTTGCTGCTTCTTGATACACGTCATACGTGGTGCATGGTACGTCTGTTGTTGCTTATTAATACACGTCACACGTCGTGCTTGGTACGTCTGTTGCTGCTTCCTAACACACATCACACCCGTTGTGTTTGGTACGTCTGTTGCTGCGTCCTGATACACCTCACACGTCGTGCTTAGTACGTCTGTTGATGCGTCCAGATACACGTCACCCGTCGTGCTTGGTCTGCCCTTTCTACTCCTGTTCCCTGCTCGTTCGTGAACTGTCTATTGGTTCAGCTGCTGGTTCTACTGTCTAGTTTCTCTCCTTGTTCCTTGTCACTATATGCTGACCCCATTATCCGTCTCTTGCACACCCGTCCGTCGTCCTCCACCCTGTCACTGGGTGTCAGTGGACACGGGGCGTGAGGAGAGACTTAATGAGCAAACTTTGGTTAAATGAATCAACATAAAGTTAGAGACAATGCGTTGCCTGTTAACTATCTCTCCTCCCCACCCTCAACTTCTCACCCTGACTCTTGTCTCCAGGGCCCCGACCCCGTATCACTGTTACTGTCTCTTTCTTCTTGTCTCTGCTTCTCTTAACCCTGTTTCTGTCTCTCATTTACTCTCTCCATCTAATTCTTCAGGTCTTCTTCTTTCTTATGTTACTGTCTGTGTTTCCTGGTCCCAGCCTGTCACTGTTATTTTCTTTCTCTCCATTGTGGCCATTATTTCTAGTTACGTGCTATCATTAAGGAAATTTGGTTCACAACATAACTAGCAAAAATTAGCGGAAAAAAATTAATGTACAATTTTTATGGTTTACATCACACACATTGAATTATTTCTTCATGATAAAGTTGATATATAACCAAAAAATGAATTATGACGAGTAATGGAGAATACAATTTTGGAATATATATGTGCCAAGCATTAGGAATAATACTAGGAGAAAATAGAGTGAATATCAAAGAAAGGCAGTTAGAAGCCTCAGTAAATCTATGTCTCACTATAATAATATGAAAAAAGAACTGCGTCTTTATCAAACCACTAGTAGTGTGAGCATACTGATTGTTGTAGCAGCCAGACTCAGGCTTGCGTGCTAGAATTTCTGGTAGTTTGGCAGACACACAGAAGATGGTCAGGCTTAATGCAAAGTACTGTATATGGTCAGAATCTTGGTATCTTTCTTGAACACTTATGTGCTGCATTGCCATATATTGAGGAATATAGAAAAAAAAATTAGTATGGTAGCTTACGTTGCATGTCAAAGTATCTTATTAATGAAAATATGATACGTATTAAGGAAATATCCTAAATTTTCTTGAAATATGTAAGGCAACTGTTTATATATAAATCTAGATGTACTCCTTTTGTAAGTAAAATCATCTGGGGTCCTAGTTCCTGGGCCTTTTGTGTATCCATATGATCTTGTGCTACCGTCAACAGGATGGATATGATCTTCACAATAGCTACAGTAGCTACTTCGGTAGAGATATATATATGAAGTAATTCCGCATCCTCTCTCTCTCTCTCTCTCTCTCTCTCTCTCTCTCTCTCTCTCTCTCTCTCTCTCTCTCTCTCTCTCTCTGTCTTCCTATATTCTTTCTTTCTTTTTCTCTCTGTATTCTCGTTCTTATTGTTTCTGTCTTTCCTCACTTCCGACTTTTTTTTATCTCTCTCTGTCTCTAAAAGTTTCCTGTGTTTTTCGATTTATGTATATCCTGGTTAGTCTCTGTATTCTTGTCTCCCAGCTCTTATCTCTCCACTGTCTCTCTCTCTTAGTCTCCCTCACTGTTTCTTTCCATAATGTCTCCTAGTCTCCCTCAGTCTTTCCATAGTGTCTCCTAGTCTCCCTCACTGTCTTTCCATAGTGTCTCCTAGTCTCCCTCACTGTCTTTCCATGGTGTCTCCTAGTCTCCCTCACTGTCTTTCCATGGTGTCTCCTAGTCTCCCTCACTGTCTTTCCATAATGTCTCCTAGTCTCCCTCACTGTCTTTCCATAGTGTCTCCTAGTCTCCCTCACTGTCTCTCTCCAGAACTCGTTATACGCCATTGTATCCCTTCTCTAGGCCTCATTTTCCGCCTGGTTGTACAGCTTCGTCTCCTCTTTCTGTCTAGACAATTTACTGGTGTCTCGCTCTTTCCCTCTGGGTCAATCTGTCGTCCGTGTCTGTTAGCTGTTTAGTTGGCAAAGCTGCCGGCTGTGTTCCTTAGCGGAAAAGCTGACAAAGCTTCAGACCTCGTCCATTAGCTGCAGATCATGCAAAATTGCAGCCTAAATTCCATAGCTGCAAAGCTGGCAAAACTGTCGTCTGTGTCCTTTAGTTTCTGATTCGTTAACTTCAGAGCTGGCAAACCTATTCTCCGTATTTATTAACTTCAGAGCTGGTAAAACTGCAGTCTTTATTCGTTAGCTTTAGAGTTAGCAAACCTGCCGTCCGTCTTTAATAGCTTCAGAACTGCTTAAAACTGCAGTCCTTGTTCGTCAGCTACAGAGCTGGCACGGTTTTTGTACAAGGTTACAGTCAAGTCAAGGATATTTGTGTCCTGAGTTGGCACATCCCAGTTGGCACATCCCAGTTGGCACATCCCAGTTGGCACATCCCAGTTGGCACATCCCAGTTGGCACATCACAGTTGGCACATCCCAGTTGGCACATCCCAGTTGGCACATCCCAATTGGCACATCCCAGTTGGCACATCCCAGTTGGCACATCCCAGTTGGCACATCCCAGTTGGCACATCCCAGTTGGCACATCCCAGTTGGCACATCCCAGTTGGCACATCCCAGTTGGCACATCCCAGTTGGAACATCCCAGTTGGCACATCCCAGTTGGCACATCCCAGTTGGTAACAGTCATTCATTTACTTACCCCCCTTCCTTCCCCCCGGACCTGGGATAATGTAATCTCGCTCCCACTCTCATACTGCCAAACTAAAATCTCTGTTATTATTATTATTATTATTATTATTATTATTATTATTATTATTATTATTATTATTATTATTATTATTATTATTATTATTATTATTATGGGGAGCGGTAAAACCGTATGAATTATGCAGAGTCTGTGGGCAGTGGGAGGAAAGGAAGGCATTTAGGCTCAATTCAGAGAATTGGAGCACAGATCCATTTCCCTAGATCAAGAGCCGCTCACCAGCGACAACGATCCTCCCTTGAGGGAAATAAAAGCGCCAATAATAACAACAACTCGTTTATTTGTCAGTTGCGCAGGTGGCATGTAAATTAATCACAAAAATAAATACGCGATTGCATTTTCCTTTGTTGCAATGAATAATCAGCATATAATTAAAAATATGTATTTTATTCATTTCGGATTTAAAGTTTACTATCAGCGCGACTTTGTACCAGCTATATTTTTAAACTATATTTTTAGACTGGATATATATCGGTCGCCGCGAGATCCGAAAAAATGAATCTCCTTATTCTGCGTCAGTGCATGAGAAAAAAAATAGTACAGAGTGCGGTATAACTTTTCTAATGCAACTGAAGATTTGAAGCTAATCGGACGATGCAGTCAAAATTTATCACATGGAAATTAACAATCCAATCTCTTTGGATAAAATAAATGGGAAATTAGGTCATACTCAGCCCAAAACTTATTCAAACCTTCCACTCAGAAATACACCAGCTCTGGAGCCACGCAACAGGGGTATTCTCTCGTTATGTCTGGGAGAAAATTATCCTAAAATACACTAAATCCCTTAGAATTTACGTTACCAAGTCATCAACACTGAGGTTTGAAACCAATCGGCTGAGGCATTCAGAAAGTATCACAGTTAAACCACAATTTCAATGTTCTCAGTTTTTTCACTGAAAAAACAAAATAAATTGGGACCTACAAAGGCTAAAAATCACCCCAAACTTTTCTCTAAGACAGCCACCGTTTATAGTGTAAGTTTATAAGACAGTGAGAAAGCATGCAAGCAACTAAGAAAGTTATTTAAACTTTTGGTACATCAATTTTTTTTCAGTTGTGTTGATGGCACATAGATACTACTCACCAGCGTCAAGCCCAAAATACTGCAATAATGTACAATATACTATATTTTTTCGATATTAAACGTGGCGAAATGGCACCTACTATAAAGCTTGTAATATGGCATCTCATCACTCTATCACAGACTCGTGTAGTGGAATGTTAGGGATAATGGTCTGTAAATTTTGGCTAGCACTCTACTACCTCCCTTATTCAAAGGAACTATTTCTGTACTCTTTAGACTCTCTAATATTTCACCTAGATCTAAGCTCTTACTCTAAATAAGACTGAGAGCTCGTGGTGGCACAATTTACCTTATTTTTTATAAGACTGAGAGCTCGTGGTGGTGCAATGCACTTTATTTTTTATAAGACTGAGAGCTCGTGGTGGTACAATGCACCTTATTTTTTTATAAGACTGAGAGCTCGTGGTGGTACAATGCACCTTATTTTTTTATAAGACTGAGAGCTCGTGGTGGTACAATGCACCTTATTTTTATAAGACTGAGAGCTCGTGGTGGTACAATGCACCTTATTTTTTTATAACACTGAGAGCTCGTGGTGGTACAATGCACCTTATTTTTTTATAAGACTGAGAGCTCGTGGTGGTACAATGCACCTTATTTTTATAAGACTGAGAGCTCGTGGTGGTACAATGCACCTTATTTTTATAAGACTGAGAGCTCGTGGTGGTACAATGCACCTTATTTTTTATAAGACTGAGAGCTCGTGGTGGTACAATGCACTTTATTTTTTATAAATAAGACTGAGAGCTCGTGGTGGTACAATGCACCTTATTTTTTATAAGACTGAGAGCTCGTGGTGGTACAATGCACCTTATTTTTTATAAGACTGAGAGCTCGTGGTGGTACAATGCACCTTATTTTTTATAAGACTGAGAGTTCGAGGTGGTACAATGCATCTTATTTTTTATAAGACTGAGAGCTCGTGGTGGTACAATTCACCTAATTTTTTATAAGACTGAGAGCTCGTGGTGGTACAATGCACTTTATTTTTTATAAGACTGAGAGCTCGTGGTGGTACAATGCACCTTAATTTTTATAAGACTGAGAGCTCGTGGTGGTACAATGCACTTTATTTTTTATAACACTGAGAGCTCGTGGTGGTACAATGCACCTTATTTTTATAAGACTGAGAGCTCGTGGTGATACAATGCACCTTATTTTTTATAAGACTGAGAGCTCGTGGTAGAACAATGCATCTTATTTTTTATAAGACTGAGAGCTCGTGGTGATACAATGCACCTTATTTTTTATAAGACTGAGAGCTCGTGGTGGTACAATGCACCTTATTTTTATAAGACTGAGAGCTCGTGGTGATACAAAGCACCTTATTTTTTATAAGACTGAGAGCTCGTGGTGGTACAATGCACTTTATTTTTTATAAATAAGACTGAGAGCTCGTGGTGGTACAATGCACCTTATTTTTTATAAGACTGAGAGCTCGTGGTGGTACAATGCACCTAATTTTTTATAAGACTGAGAGCTCGTGGTGGTACAATGCACTTTATTTTTTATAAGACTGAGAGCTCGTGGTGGTACAATGCACCTTAATTTTTATAAGACTGAGAGCTCGTGGTGGTACAATGCACTTTATTTTTTATAACACTGAGAGCTCGTGGTGGTACAATGCACCTTATTTTTATAAGACTGAGAGCTCGTGGTGATACAATGCACCTTATTTTTTATAAGACTGAGAGCTCGTGGTAGAACAATGCATCTTATTTTTTATAAGACTGAGAGCTCGTGGTGATACAATGCACCTTATTTTTTATAAGACTGAGAGCTCGTGGTGGTACAATGCACCTTATTTTTATAAGACTGAGAGCTCGTGGTGATACAAAGCACCTTATTTTTTATAAGACTGAGAGCTCGTGGTGATACAATGCACCTTATTTTTTATAAGACTGAGAGCTCGTGGTGGTACAATGCACCTTATTTTTATAAGACTGAGAGCTCGTGGTGATACAATGCACCTTATTTTTTATAAGACTGAGAGCTCGTGGTGGTACAATGCACCTTATTTTTTATAAGACTGAGAGCTCGTGGTGGTACAATGCACCTTAATTTTTATAAGACTGAGAGCTCGTGGTGGTACAATGCACTTTATTTTTTATAACACTGAGAGCTCGTGGTGGTACAATGCACCTTATTTTTTATAAGACTGAGAGCTCGTGGTGGTACAATGCACCTTATTTTTTATAAGACTGAGAGCTCGTGGTGGTACAATGCACCTTATTTTTTATAAGACTGAGAGCTCGTGGTGGTACAATGCACCTTATTTTTTATAAGACTGAGAGCTCGTGGTGGTACAATGCACCTTATTTTTTATAAGACTGAGAGCTCGTGGTGGTACAATGCACCTTATTTTTTATAAGACTGAGAGCTCGTGGTGGTACAATGCACCTTATTTTTTATAAGACTGAGAGCTCGTGGTGGTACAATGCACCTTATTTTTTATAAATAAGGAATTCCACGAATCTGGTCCAGGTGCTGAGTGAGTAGGCATATTTTCTATTTCTTTTTCGAATTCTTTGGGACTAGCACTAATGTCAGTTGATCTACGTGGGCTTCAGATGAAATGAAAAATATTTCAGCATATTCCACACTGCTTTCATTTAATGGGGTGCTAAACACATACGTATCTTTAAAAGTTGGTATGATAGCCTCCACACAGTCAGGAGAGTGAGCCGCGTAGCGGCCTGCGGAGAGAAAGGGTCAGAAGTAGAGAATTGACCCTGCAACACAAATAGGTGAATACAAAAATTTGAGTGCCCATGCACACACACACACACACACACACACACACACACACACACACACACACACACACACACACACACACACACACACACACACACACACACACACACACACACACACAGTGGAGAGGGTAACAGGAGTTGAATGGGAAAAGCCAGACTATAAAAGAGGGGACTACATAGGGTTGAGGAACTTCCTGCAGGAGGCTCCGTGGGACAGGGAACTGGCAGGAAAGCCAGTAAATGAAATGATGGAATATGTAACAACAAAATGCAAGGAGGCAGTGGAAAGGTTTATTCCTAAGGGCAACAGAAACAATGGGAAGACCAAAACGAGCCCATGGTTTACCCGACGGTGTAAGAAGGCAACAACAAAGTGCAATAGAGAATGGAAAAAATACAGAAGGCAGAGAACACATGAATATAGGGAGATTAGTCGCAGAGCCAGGAACTAGTATGCACAGGTAAGGAGGGAGGCCCAGCGACAGTATGAAAATAACATAGCATCGAAAATCAAGACTGACCCGAAACTGTTGTATAGCTACATGAGGAAGACAACAGTCAAATACCAGGTGATCAGACTGAGGGCAGAAGGTGGAGAACTCACAAGAAATGATCAGGAGGTATGTGAGGAGCTAAACAGGAGATTTAAGGAAGTTTTTACAGTAGAGACAGGAAGGGCTCTTGGAAGACAGCACAGAAGGGAACATCAAGAGGGAATATACCAATAAGTGTTGGATGACATACGAACAACCGAGGAGGAGGTGCAGAAGCTGCTAAGTGACCTTGATACCTCAAAGGCGATTGGGCCGGACAACATCTCCCCGTGGGTCCTTAGAGAAGGAGCAGAGATGCTGTGCATGCTCCTAACCACAATCTTCAACACATCCCTTGAAACTTGGCAACTATTTGAGAAATGGAAGACAGCAAATGTAGTCCCCATATTTAAGAAAGGAAACAGAAATGAGGCACTAAACTACAGACCTGTGTCTCTGACATGTATTGTGTGCAAAGTCATGGAGAAGATTATCAGGAGGAGAGTGGTGGAACACCTGGAACGGAACAAGATTATAAATGAAAACCAGCATGGGTTCATGGAAGGCAAATTCAGTGTCACAAACCTTCTGGAGTTTTATGACAAGGTAACAAAAGTAAGACACGAGAGAGAGGGGTGGGTTGACCGCATTTTCCTAGACTGTAGGAGGGCCTTTGACACAGTTCCCCACAAGAGATTAGTGCAGAAGCTGGAGGATCAGGCGCATATAACAGGGAGGGCACTGCAATGGATCAGGGAATACCTGACAGGGAGGCAACAACGAGTCATGGTACGTGAAGAGGTATCACAGTGGGCGCCTGTGACGAGCGGGGTCCCACAGGAGTCAATTCTAGGACCAGTGCTATTTTTGATATATGCGAACGACATGGTGGAAGGAATAGACTCTGAAAGGGCCCTATTCGCAGATGATGTGAAGCTGATGAGAAGAATTAAATCGGATGAGGATGAGGCAGGACTGCAAAGAGACCTGGACAGGCTGGACACGTGGTCCAGAAACTGGCTTCTCGAATTCAACCCTGCCAAATGCAAAGTCATGAAGATTGGGGAGGGGCAAAGAAGACCGCAGACAGAGTATAGGCTAGGTGGACAAAGACTACAGACCTCACTCAAGGAGAAAGACCTTGGGGTGACCATAACACCGAGCACGTCACCGGAGGCACACATCAACCAAATAACTGCTGCAGCATACGGGCGCCTGGCAAACCTGAGAATAGCGTTCCGATACCTTAATAAGGAATCGTTCAAGACACTGTACACTGTGTATGTTAGGACCATACTGGAGTATGCAGCACCAGTCTGGAACCCACACCTGGTCAAGCACGTCAAGAAGTTATATAAAGTACAAAGGTTTGCAACAAGGCTAGTCCCAGAGCTCAGGGGAATGTCGTACGAGGAAAGGTTGAGGGAAATTGGACTGACGACACTGGAGGACAGAAGGGTCAGGGGAGACATGATAACGACATACAAGATATTGCGGGGAATAGAAAAGGTGGACAGAGATAGGATGTTCCAGAGAGGGAACACAGAAACAAGGGGCCACAACTGGAAGCTGAAGACTCAGACGAGTCACAGGGACGTTAGGAAGTATTTCTTCAATCATAGAGTCGTCAGGAAGTGGAATAGCCTAGCAAGTGAAGTAGTGGAGGCAGCACCCATACATAGTTTTAAGAAGAGGTATGACAAAGCTCAGGAAGCAGAGAGGGAGAGGATCTAGTAGCGATCAGTGAAGAGGCGGGGCCAGGAGCTGAGTCTCGACCCCTGCAACCACAATTAGGTGAGTACAATTAGGTGAGTACACACACACACACACACACACACATACACACACACACACACACACACACACACACACACACACACACACACACACACACACACACACACACACACACACACACACACATGCACACACACACACACAAACACACACACACACACACATACACACACACACACACACACACACATACACACACACTCACACACACTCTGCTTTAATACAGTGCTCTCACCTACTTCTCACACAGCAAGCAGGAGTAATAATTAGTTTCTCACAGGACATTAACTGGGTAAGTGTCGGAGAGGGTTGGCAGCACACTGAGTATCAAGGCACCTGCCATCTGCCTTTACGTGGGTGTGGCAGCATAGCAAGCAGCTGCCTTTATGGTGCATAATAACATCGTGGGAACCAGCTGGGAACAAGCGAGGGCTGCAGGGGGCCGACACCCGGTGCTATTTGGGTGCCAGAATAATTGCGGGGGTTAACTGGGGGCTGCAGGGGGCCACAACCCAGTACTACTGGAGTACCATAAAAAATGCAAGGTTGCACCTGGAAGGTGTCACAACTCGGTGTTATTTGCCTGCTGGAACCCTGGCAGGTGCTTGCTTGGGAGAGGGTGAGAAGAAACCAGGTGTCAGTTGGGTGTTTTAAACAGATTTTGCAAAACCTTCGATGAGTGCGAACATGGTGTAATAGCGCACAAAATGGGTGATTAAAGAATAACTGGAAAAGTGGGAAGATCTGCTTTTAACTTCCTAACAAACAGAAAGACAAGAGCAATAGTGAACAGAGTTAAGCGAGAGGCTTACACAGTGAAAATAATATGATGTTCAATGAGGACAAATTTCGGTTTTTCTGTTATGGAAAAACTGAGTAAATGAAAATTACAACTAAGTATAAATCTAATTGTAACTACACAATACAGCTCTGGTGGGTTCTGGTGGCCTGGTGGTTAACGCTCTCGCTTCACACGGTGAGGGCCTGGGTTCGATTCCCAGCCAGAGTAGAAACATTGGACGTGTTTCTTTCCACCTGTTGTCTATGTTCCCCATCAGTAAAATGGGTACCTGGGTGTTAGTCGACTGGTGTGGGTCGCATCCTGGGACACTGACCTAAGGAGGCCTGGTCACAGACCGGGCCGCGGGGGCGTTGACCCCCGGAACTCTCTCCAGATAAACTCTCCAGATAAACAGCGAAAAACTAAATTGGACTCAGGAGTGATAATTTCAGAGGACGTCACGTTCAATGGTCACGGAAGAGTCGTTATCACAAGGAAAATGATAGGATGGATAATGAGAATTTTCCAAACAAGAGATGCCAATGCACTGATGGTCTTTAAATCTTTCGTTTTTATTCTTTTCTGGAATATTGCAGTACATTAAGAGCTTCTTTTAAGGTGGTCGAAATTGCAGATCTAGATAATGTACAGAAAACTTTCTCCACAGTGTATAAATCCAGTAATATACTTAAATTACAAAGAATATTTGAAGACTTTAGACCTGTATTCATTGGAAAGCAGGTGAGAAAGATTCATAGTTTACACCTAGAGATCCTAGAAGAGTTAGTTCCTAGAACGCACAGAGAAATCACTCCCTACAAAAGCAAGAGTCATCGCAAAATGTGCTCAGTACCACGAGTAAAAAACAGAGGTGCCACGAGTGCACCCAGAAAATAAGACAATAAATTTAAGAGACCCAAGACTTCTCATTAATGGAGACCATTGATAAACCTTTGTCTGTCTTCAGGGGTGAACTTGATCATTTATTTAAGTCAGTTACTGATCCTCCGGGTTGTGGTTCGTACAGTAGTATGATTGTTGTAAGCAGTAACCCTCTGATTGCTCAGACCTAAACTGACCAGGTCTGGGACCAGGCTCCATATGAGATGATCCATAAAAACATCCTTCAGGAAAGCTACTAAGGGCTAACACGGACTGCGGGAAAATCCGGCTGAAGGAAAAATTCTGAGTAATGCATTGGTGAAAGATGGGGTGGGACGTGCCATTACTGGTGACAGATGTGGTGGGATTGACATCACTGGTGACAAATGGAGCGGGACTAACATCATTATATCATGGGATAACAAGTTAATATTTTCATCACACCATGGAGTAGTGTGTCAGATACATTCATCTCACAGTGTGACATGACACCAAGTTGGTAGTTATAGAGGAAGACAGGAGAGGGAAGAGATGCTGCGAAGCAGAAGTTACACAGACACAAAAACGAATTCAGGAAACTATCAACGTCGCATTACTTCTAGCATGGTCCTTCCCCTGAAAGGACCTTGCTAGAAATGATCAAGGTTCCAGGACAAAACATTTTCTAATATGTCCTAGCATTTGCTCAAGTGTCTTTTTAAACCAGTTTGTCGGAATCTATTACCAAGGTTAATGCAAGTCACCACAATACCTATAATTACCTCTCCTCACCCATATGATGAGGAATATAAAGTCTAATCGAGTTGTCTTCCTCTGCGCGACTTGAATCTCACACTTGAATGAAACATTGCTGAATAAAAGCTGAATTGCTATTGTGTCGTAGATATGAAAGAAATTTCAGAAATTCGGGAAAGATGCGAGTGCTGTCAAAGACAACTGGACATGAACAAGGACGAACTAACAGTATTATCATGCAAGTGACAGTATTATCATGCAAGCGCATAATCATTCAGAATTTCTCCAATTTGAAAACGGGGATAAATGTCTGCAGTCTATTTTTTTATCAACTTGAAATCGATTTCGTGGGTCATCGCTTCCCACGGTCAGGTCCCAGACCAGAACTCTGTGTAGATTTCTCTAATATCCTTTCCATGAACTAATGTAAGATGAGCGAATGTATCGTACATTTCTGGAATACATGTTCTAATTACAATGACAAGAGGCAGGGACCTCGTAGACAAGAGGTAAACAACGCACATGCGTAATGAGTATTTTCCAAGTTGTAAATATCCCGTAGAACTGTGTGGAAGAAGATAAAACTAAGTTACCTGAAAACCTGTTACAAATATATGTTGTCAGAGATGCTGGTACAAGTTTAAGCTGCGTGAGATGCTGCTACAACTGTGAGCTGCCTTAGATGCTACTACAACAGTTAGCCGCCTGAGATGCTGCTGCAGCTGTGAGCTGTGTACGTCGAGAGAAAGTCTGCCCAGTTCCTGCCGAAATTAGGTGAGCGGATTTTTATTGGGCTATACGATTCATGAGCTCTGTTGACAATGCAATTTTCCAAATCTGCCAGTGGGCCTCATAAAACAATACGGAATTCAGCGGGGACAAATTTCACCTACTTCACCGTGGAAAAATGAAAGAAATAAAACCAGGAACAGAGTAGGGAACGCAATCAGGTGTCTCGATCGAGAGTAAGGGAATGTTAGTAACTTTGAGTAAACATGTCTTGACTTAGGTATGTGAAACTCATTGTTCTCTGCCCTGCGTTTCTTTACACAGTGTGTCACCACACACTGTCACCACACACACTGTCACCACACACGCTGTGTCACCACACACACTGTCACCACATACACTGTCACCACATACACTGTCACCACACTGTGTCATCACACACACTTACCACATACACTGTCACCACACATACTGTGCCACCATACACACTGTCACCACACACTGTCACCACACACACTGTCACCGCACATACTGTCACCACACACACTATCACCACACACACTGTGTCACCACACACACTGTCATCACACACACTGTGTCACCACACACACTGTCATCACACACACTGCCATTACACACACTGTGTCACCACACACAGTCACCACACACACTGTGTCACCACACACACACTGTCACCACATACACTGTCACCACAGACTGTGTCACTACACACACTCTAACCACACACACTATCACTACATACACTGTCACCACACACACTGTGTCACCACACACACACACATTGTGTCACTACACACACTGTCACCACATACACTGTCACCACACACACTGTCACCACAGACAGTGTCACCACACGCTGTGTCACCACACACTGTGTCACCACATGCACTGTGTCACCACACACTATGTAACCACACACACTGTGTCACCACATACACTGCGTCACCACACACATTGTTATCCCACACATTGTGCCACCACACACATTGCCTCCGCATACACTGCGTCACCACACACACTGTGTCACCACATGCACTGTGTCACCACACAATGTGTCACCACATACACTGCGTCGCCACCCACATTGTTATCCCACACATTGTGCCACCACATACACTGCGTCACCACACACAATGTCACCACACACACACTGTGTCACCCACACATTGACTCACCACATGCACTGTGTCACCACGCACACTGTCACCATAGTATCACCACGCACACTGTGTCACCACACACACTGTTTCACCAGACAGTGTTTCACCAGGCACTGTTTCACCAGACACTGTTTCACCAGACAGTGTTTCACCAGTATTTCACCAGTGTTTCACCAGACAGTGTTTCACCAAACAGTGTTTCACCAGACAGTGTTTCACCAAACAGTGTTTCACCAGGCAGTGTTTCACCAGACACTGTTTCACCAGACACTGTTTCACCAGACACTGTTTCACCAGACACTGTTTCACCAGACACTGTTTCATCAGACACTGTTTCACCAGACACTGTTTCACCAGACACTGTTTCACCAGACACTGTTTCACCAGTATTTCACCAGACATGTTTCACCAATATTTCACCAGTGTTTCACCAGGCAGTGTTTCACCAGACACTGTTTCACCAGTGTTTCAGTACACAATATTTTTGAGGGTTTATTTACCTAGTGGGTTCTGTAGGAGTGAGTGCACCATGGTGGGTCGTGTGGGTGCACCATGGTGGGTCGTGTGAGTGCACCATGGTGGGTCGTGTGGGTGCACCATGGTGGGTCGTGTGGGTGCACCATGGTGGGTCGCGTGAGTGCACCATGGTGGGTCGTGTGGGTGCACCATGGTGGGTCGTGTGGGTACACCATGGTGGGTCGCGTGTGTGCACCATGGTGGGTCGTGTGGGTACACCATGGTGGGTCGTGTGGGTACACCATGGTGGGTCGTGTGGGTGCACCATGGTGGGTCGCGTGAGTGCACCATGGTGGGTCGTGTGGGTGCACCATGGTGGGTCGTGTGGGTGCACCATGGTGGGTCGCGTGTGTGCACCATGGTGGGTCGTGTGGGTGCACCATGGTGGGTCGTGTGGGTGCACCTGGTGAGTGAGGAAATGCTCTCAGGCCTTTTATCATCAGGTTCGTGAAGGGTAAATGGTGCATCGACTATTACGAGTGATTTGATAAAGGTCAAGTGTGCCTGTACGAAAATTCAATCTCTTTCATTCTTTTGACCCGCCCCCGTCTCTCTCTCTCTCTCTCTCTC